>NC_134362.1:6051896-6254740 GCF_048569485.1 Anomaloglossus baeobatrachus | reverse complement strand
GGAGCGGAAGTGCTCCCAGGTAAGATCTCGGTGCATGGTTCCCCCACAACCGGGGTGTCAGGAAGCCAGGTAGGTCTGCCTGAACCGGCGACTTGGTCAGGAACGGAGGAGGAGCAGGCACGACCCACGGTCGCAGCGGCTGTGGCCGCTGTCACCCGCAGTGGGAGTGCTGGAAGCCAAGGGGCCTCCCGGAGGTCCGATAGCTCTTCCCCTTCTGACCAAGTGGCAGCCGAGTCAGGTGGAGGCCAGGACACAGGTCCCGGGGTACTGACTGAAGATGTGACAGTCTCGTCGATTCTGGCCACATCTAGTCAGGGGTTTCAGGCAGCGTTAGAAGCTGACGACAGCCTGAAAGCTCTTAAGGAGCAGGCGGCACAGCCTCCCTCGGACTCGGACCCGGAGCGAGTGGTCTGGGACCAAGGACGGCTGTACCGGGCCACGGTCCAGCAGGGTTCACCGGAGGCGTGGCCCAGGGACCGACAGTTGGTGGTACCCTATCCGTTCCGGACGGAGTTGTTGCGGATCGCACATGAGATTCCGATGGCCGGACACCTAGGGATCGCTAAGACCAAGGCCAGGTTAAACCAGCATTTCTACTGGCCAAAAATGGGGGCCGATGTGGCTGCCTACTGCCGTTCGTGTGAAACCTGTCAGAGAGTGGGGAAGGCGGGGCCACGCCCCAAAGCCCCACTAGTGTCTCTGCCAATCATCGATGAGCCTTTCAGGAGGGTGGCTGTGGATCTGGTCGGCCCGCTGGCCATCCCCAGCAGCTCCGGGAAACGCTTCCTACTGACGGTAGTGGACTACGCCACCCGGTACCCAGAAGCAGTGGCCTTGTCGTCCATTCGGGCTGACAAGGTGGCCACCGCATTGCTGGAGATTTTCTCCCGAGTGGGTTTTCCCCAGGAAATGCTCACTGACCGGGGGACCCAATTCATGTCCCAGCTGATGGAGGCCCTCTGTAAGCAAGTCCAGGTGCGACATCTGGTGGCCAGCCCGTACCATCCACAGACTAATGGCCTGTGCGAGCGGTTCAATGGCACCTTAAAGCAGATGCTTAAGATGTTGGTCGACTCCCATGGGCGTGACTGGGAGCGGTATCTCCCACACCTGTTATTTGCTTACCGGGAGGTTCCACAGGCCTCAACAGGATTCTCACCGTTTGAGCTCCTGTACGGGCGACGTGTGCGGGGCCCCCTGGCTCTGGTGAAAGAGGCTTGGGAAGGGGATTTGGCCACCCCTGGAGTGTCGGTTATCGAGTATGTCATGCGCTTCCGGGACAAAATGCAGGCCTTGACGCAACTGGTACACGACAATATGGCTCAAGCCCAGGCCGATCAGAAGCGTTGGTACGACCAGAACGCTTGTGAGAGGACCTACCAAGTGGGTCAAAAGGTGTGGGTACTGGTCCCCGTACCACAGGACAAGCTTCAGGCAGCCTGGGAAGGCCCATACCTCGTGTACCAGCAGCTCAACCCTGTAACGTACCTGGTCACCCTGGACCCTGCCCGTGGAAGGCGGAAGCCCTTCCATGTGAACATGATGAAGGCACATCATGAGCGGGAGGCATGTGCGCTCCCCGTGTGCAACCTGCCCGAGGAGGGAGAAGCGGAAACCCTCTTGGATATGCTAGCCCAGGTTAGGGCAGGCGGATCCATTGAGGATGTGGAGGTTGGCCACCAGCTCTTGGAGGACCAACGGTCCCAGCTGTGGGCCACCCTACACCCCTTCCGGGGGTTGTTTACCAACCAGCCCGGAAGGACTGACTTGGCTGTCCATCACGTGGACACTGGGGATCATCCCCCGATCCGGCGTTCAGCATATCGGGTCTCCCTGGAGGTGCAGCAACACATGCGCCAGGAGATTGACGAGATGCTGAAGCTGGGGGTGATCCAGGCATCCAACAGCGCTTGGGCCTCGCCTGTAGTCCTCGTCCCTAAGAAGGACCGAACCACTCGGTTCTGCGTGGACTACAGGGGGCTCAATGCGGTCACGGTCGCCGATGCGTACCCAATGCCACGCATCGATGACCTGCTCGATCAGTTGGCCGGGGCTCAGTACCTGACCATCATGGATCTGAGCCGGGGATATTGGCAGATCCCCCTGACTCGCAAGGCCAGGGAACGCTCTGCCTTTATTACCCCATTTGGACTGTACGAGTCCACGGTGATGCCATTCGGGATGAGGAATGCCCCTGCCACTTTCCAGCGGATGGTCAACACCCTGCTCAAGGGACTTGAAGGGTACGCGGCCGCGTACCTGGATGACATTGCCGTCTTCAGTCCCACCTGGGAGGACCACCTAGAGCATCTAGCACAGGTGCTCAGGCGGATCCACCGGGCAGGTTTGACCATCAAGCCGGGAAAGTGTCAGCTGGCCATGAGCGAGGTCCAGTACCTCGGTCACCGGGTAGGTGGGAGAACACTGAAGCCCGAGCCTGAGAAAGTGGAAGCCATCGCATCCTGGCCCACCCCCAGGACCAAGAAGCAGGTGATGTCCTTCTTGGGGACCGCTGGGTACTATAGGAGGTTTGTTCCATGCTATAGTAGCCTGGCAAAGCCCTTGACGGACCTCACCAAGAAGAAGCTGCCCTCTGCAGTCGATTGGACAATGGACTGCGAGACAGCCTTCCGGGCCCTAAAGGACGCCCTGTCCAGCCCGCCCGTGCTACAGGCAGCCGACTTCACGCGGCCGTTTGTAGTACAGACCGACGCCAGTGACTTCGGCCTCGGTGCGGTGCTCAGCCAGGTGGACTCTGCGAGCCAAGAGCACCCAGTCTTGTACCTGAGCAGGAAGCTCTTACCAAGGGAAGTTGCCTATTCCACGATGGAGAAGGAGTGCCTGGCCATAGTGTGGGCCCTGCAGCGTCTGCAACCCTATCTATACGGGCGCCACTTCATCGTGGAGACGGACCACAATCCCCTCAGCTGGTTGCACACCGTCTCTGGGACGAATGGGCGATTGTTGCGATGGAGCCTTGCGCTCCAGCAATACAACTTCACCATTCGCCACAAAAGGGGCCGTGACCACGGTAACGCAGACGGGCTGTCCCGACAAGGAGAGGTCGCGGACGGGCGCACGGGGAACACCGGAGTGTGCTGCCCCCTAGCGCCCTCAAAAGGGGGGAGGTGTGAGGTAAATCCGGAGATATGACGATAAATCATGATATTCAAGTATGTCAGGAAGCCCTCTCCTGGTGTCACCCCCCCTTTCCTTCACACAACTGGTTTAGCAACAAATCCCATGGCCATCTCCTGTGATATGGAGATGAGGTGGTGTGGGAACAATGGACACAGGATGACTCCCTGCCGTGACCCTGTAGTGGGGGCTGCTAGCTAGTTAGCAAGGCTATGGAAATAGCCAGACAGAACGACTCCAGTAAAAAATGGTTCATATCTCGCAAGCCATATTTCCGATAAATATGGCAACCATAAAAATGGTGTCTCCGCATGCGGACGATGCCGGCACACCCTTTTTATGGGAGCAGGACATTGGGAAATGCCCCAGGCGTGATATCAGCCAATGGGGAACTGGCAGACAGGTCATGAGTCCCCTCGTTCTGTAGCTAAATTCATAACTGTCACAATGAGAGCATTGGCGTCCGCCTACGACGCTCCCAGGCAAAGTTATGGCCCATATTCCATGTTGTGGATTGTCCATAACTCAAGCCAGGGGTGGAGCAGTGCTCCCTCTGAGGTCACTAAGGTAGGAGGGGACCTGGATGTGCCCAGGTTGATAACCCTACTTCGGCCATTTTCCAGTGTTCTTTTCGCTGGGGGCACGTGTAGGAAACATCTGTGGGAAGGATCCTAGAAACCTGGGTACAGCGCCCCCCTGTGGCCAGACGCAACAAGGTAACTGCTGGAACTGTGTATGCCTGTTTGTAACCCATGCTTTGATTGTAACTGTACTCTGACATATGTATATTCTGTAGATTCCCTATTGTATATATTGTAGTTTCTAGTGTGCTTTAGGCTGATTAAATTATATAATTAATCTTGGGCTGTTCTGTTATCTCGATCTTGAATCCCACGTCTGTGTGTTCGGCTAATAGTTACCGTAAATCGGTTGGTGGCAGCGAATTGTGCCAAGGATTATTGTGGGGAGGCCAGTGAGATTCGGGGAGATTTTATATATTCCGCCCGCGGAGGTCGGGGGAATATATACCTTACTCTCACCGGGGACCCTTCAATAATCGGCATAAGTAGTATAGCGGCCTCCTTGCTTATGGTCGGGCAATTCCATAATTGGCCTGACTATAAGAGGGGCGCTAGAGAGCGCGTCACGTGCTCTGTCTGTCGGTCGGGAGGTATAAAGGAGGGGTGACCCCCACTTGTTACCCCCCGATTGTGACGTACTGGTAGCCAGCGCGGGGGATTTCTGAGTGACCCCCCCGGTGGTTTGTGACAACCCCTCGCATTAATATCACTCCCCGCCCCATTATCCCCCACTACCCCTCGCACTATTATCACCCCCCGCCCCATTATCCCCCATTACCCCTCGCACTATTATCACCCCCCGCCCCATTATCCCCCATTACCCCTCGCACTATTATCACCCCCCGCCCCACTATCCCCCATTACCCCTCGCACTATTATCACCCCCGCCCCATTATCCCCCATTACCCCTCGCACTATTATCACCCCCCGCCCCATTATCCCCCATTACCCCTCGCACTAATATCACTCCCCGCCCCATTATCCCCCATTACCCCTCGCACTATTATCACCTTCCGCCCCATTATCCCCCATTACCCCTCGCACTATTATCACCCCCGCCCCATTATCCCCCATTACCCCTCGCACTATTATCACCCCCCGCCCCATTATCCCCCATTACCCCTCGCATTAATATCACTCCCCGCCCCATTATCCCCCACTACCCCTCGCACTATTATCACCCCCCGCCCCATTACCCCTCGCACTATTATCACCCTCCGCCCCATTATCCCCCATTACCCCTCGCACTATTATCACCCTCCGCCCCATTATCCCCCATTACCCCTCGCACTATTATCACCCCCCGCCCCATTATCCCCCATTACCCCTCGCATTAATATCACTCCCCGCCCCATTATCCCCCACTACCCCTCGCACTATTATCACCCCCCGCCCCATTATCCCCCATTACCCCTCGCATTAATATCACTCCCCGCCCCATTATCCCCCACTACCCCTCGCACTATTATCACCCCCCGCCCCATTATCCCCCATTACCCCTCGCACTATTATCACCCCCCGCCCCATTATCCCCCATTACCCCTCGCACTATTATCACCCCCCGCCCCACTATCCCCCATTACCCCTCGCACTATTATCACCCCCGCCCCATTATCCCCCATTACCCCTCGCACTATTATCACCCCCCGCCCCATTATCCCCCATTACCCCTCGCACTAATATCACTCCCCGCCCCATTATCCCCCATTACCCCTCGCACTATTATCACCCCCCGCCCCATTATCCCCATTACCCCTCGCACTATTATTACCCCCGCCCCATTATCCCCCATTACCCCTCGCACTATTATCACCCCCCGCCCCATTATCCCCCATTACCCCTCGCACTTATATCACTCCCCGCCCCATTATCCCCCATTACCCCTCGCACTATTATCACCCCCCGCCCCATTATCCCCCATTACCCCTCGCACTATTATCACCCCCCGCCCCATTATCCCCCACTACCCCTCGCACTATTATCACCCCCCGCCCCATTATCCCCCATTACCCCTCGCATTAATATCACTCCCCGCCCCATTATCCCCCACTACCCCTCGCACTATTATCACCCCCCGCCCCATTATCCCCCATTACCCCTCGCACTATTATCACCCCCCGCCCCACTATCCCCCATTACCCCTCGCATTAATATCACCCCCCGCCCCATTATTCCCCATTACCCCTCGCACTAATATCACTCCCCGCCCCATTATCCCCTATTACCCCTCGCACTATTATCACTCCCCGCCCCATTATCCCCCATTACCCCTCGCACTATTATCACCCCCCGCCCCATTATCCCCCATTACCCCTCGCACTATTATCACCCCCCGCCCCATTATCCCTCATTACCCCTCGCACTAATATCACCCCCCGCCCCATTATCCCCCATTACCCCTCGCACTATTATCACCCCCCGCCCCATTATCCCCCATTACCCCTCGCACTAATATCACCCCCCGCCCCATTATCCCCCATTACCCCTCGCACTATTATCACCCCCGCCCCATTATCCCCCATTACCCCTCGCACTAATATCACCCCCCGCCCCATTATCCCCCATTACCCCTCGCACTATTATCACCCCCGCCCCATTACCCCTCGCACTATTATCACCCCCCGCCCCATTATCCCCCATTACCCCTCGCACTATTATCACCCCCGCCCCATTACCCCTCGCACTATTATCACCCACCGCCCCATTATCCCTCGCACTATTATCACCCCCCGCCCCATTATCCCCCATTACCCCTCGCACTATTATCACCCCCGCCCCATTACCCCTCGCACTATTATCACCCCCCCGCCCCATTATCCCCCATTACCCCTCACACTATTATCACCCTCCGCCCCATTATCCCCCATTACCCCTCGCACTATTATCACTCCCCGCCCCATTATCCCTCGCACTATTATCACCCCCCGCCCCATTATCCCCCATTACCCCTCGCACTATCACCCCCGCCCCATTACCCCTCGCACTATTATCACCCCCCGCCCCATTATCCCTCACACTATTATCACCCCCCGCCCCATTATCCCCCATTACCCCTCGCACTATTATCACCCCCGCCCCATTACCCCTCGCACTATTATCACCCCCCGCCCCATTACCCCTCGCACTATTATCACCCCCCGCCCCATTACCCCTCGCACTATTATCACCCTCCACCCCATTATCCCCCATTACCCCTCGCACTATTATCCCCCCGTCACCCCCCCGCCCCATTATACCCCATTACCCCTCGCACTATTATCACCCCCCGCCCCATTACCCCTCGCACTATTATCACCCTCCGCCCCATTTACCCCATTACCCCTCGCACTATTATTCCCCCGTCACCCCCCCGCCCCATTATCCCCCATTATCCCTCGCACTATTATCACCCCCCGCCCCATTACCCCTCGCACTATTATCACCCCCCGCCCCATTATCCCCCATTACCCCTCGCACTATTATCACCCCCCGCCCCATTATCCCCCATTACCCCTTGCACTATTATCATCCCCCTTTTACCTTTTGCCCGATTATCCCTCGCCCTATTATCCTACGTCACTCCTTGCTCTATTATCCCCCGTCACCCCCCGCCCTATTATCCCCCCGTCACCCCTCACCCTATGATCCCCCCCGTCACCCCCTCGCCCTGTTATCCCGTCACTCCTTACCCTAATATCTCCCATCACCCCTCGCCCTATTATCCCCAGTCATCTCTCTCCGTATTATCCCCCATCACCCCTCGTACTACTATCCCCGTCACCTGTTGCCCTATTATCCCCCGTCACCCCTTGTGCTCTTTCCCCCCGTCACCCCTCGCCCTATTATCCCTTTCACCCCCCGCCCTATTATCCCCCCTGTTACCCCTCGTGCTCTTATCCCCCCCGTCACCCCTCACCCTATTATCCTCCTGTCACTCCTCACTCTAATATCTCCCATCACCCCTTGTACTATTATCCCCATCAACATTGACCCTATTGTCACCCGTCACTCCTCATACTTTTATCCCACCGTCACCCCTTGCCCCCGTCATCCTTCGTACTATTTCCCCCCCATCACCCCCTGCCCTATTATCACCCCATCACCCCTCATACTATTATCCCCCCTTCACCACCCACCCTATTATCCCCCGTCACCCTTCGTACTATTATTCCCCCATGAGGTGAATGAAGGAGAAAAGTGAAGATGAACAACTTCAATTAGAGTTGTCACCAGCGATCACAGGATTTACCATATACTATATACAGAGCTCCTGTGTATAATGTCACCAGTGCTCACAGGATTTGCCATATACTATATACAGAGCTCCTGTGTATAATGTCACCAGTGCTCACAGGATTTACCATATACTATATACAGAGCTCCTGTGTATAATGTCACCAGTGCTCACAGGATTTGCCATATACTATATACAGAGCTCCTGTGTATAATGTCACCAGTGCTCACAGGATTTGCCATATACTATATACAGAGCTCCTGTGTATAATGTCACCAGTGCTCACAGGATTTGCCATATACTATATACAGAGCTCCTGTGTATAATATCACCAGTGATCACAGGATTTACCATATACTATATACAGAGCTCCTGTGTATAATGTCACCAGTGATCACAGGATTTGCCATATAGTATATACAGAGCTCCTGTGTATAATGTCACCAGTGATCACAGGATTTACCATGTACTACATACAGAGCTCCTGTGTAAAATGTCACCAGTAATCACAGGATTTACCATATAGTATATACAGAGCTCCTGTGTATAATGTCACTGATGAACACTCTATTACCTGTATCTATATACTATATACAGAGCTCCTGTGTATAATGTCACCAGTGATCACAGAATTTACCATATACTATATACAGAGCTCCTGTGTATAATGTCACTGATGAACACTCTATTACCTGTACCTATATATTATATACAGAGCTCCTGTGTATAATGTCACCAGTGATCACAGGATTTACCATATACCATATATAATGGCACCAGTAACCACTGTAATACCTGTAAACTATACACTATATACAGAGCTTCTGTGTACAATGTCACTGATGAACACTCTATTACCTGTACCTATATACTATAGACCCGCAACACACATCCGTTTAATTTGTACGTGTGCGGTACGTATTTGCACGTACCGGAGACACGTACACACGGAGACCCATGTTATTCTATGGTAGATGGTACACACACGTAAAATCACACGGAACGCGTGTCCGTGTGGTAAGTACGTGTGTGCGCTTTTCTACACGGACGACATGTCTGTTTTTGGCCGGCAGCACGCAGGCACGGACCCGCTTTAGTCTATGGGTCCATGCCTGCACGGACCGCACACGGAGTATGTCCGTGTTCAGCACATTTCGTGTGTGTGCGTTTTTACGCTAGCGATCTTATTTTTTGTTTTTTTTTTAAATTACAGTATACTTACCTTTTTTTCTGCTGTTCTCAGTCATACTTACATTGGCGCTCGGTTTTTTTCTTCCCCCGGCTCATACCGCTCCCCCGATCACCAGCGCGGCGAGGAACAGCTGTGCAGAGAATGCGCGGCAACAATTACTTTGAATATGCCGGCCGCTCATTAAACAATCTCATATTCCCTGCTTTCCCCACCCACAGACGCCTGTGATTGGTTGCAGTCAGACACGCCCCACCCCCCACGCTGAGTGACAGGTGTCTCACTGCACCCAATCACAGCAGCCGGTGGGGGTGTCTATACTGTGCAGTAAAATAAATAAATAATTTAAAAAAACAGTGTGCGGTCCCCCCCAATTTTAATACCAGCCAGATAAAGCCAAACGGCTGAAGGCTGGTACTCTCAGGATGGGGAGCTCCACGTTATGGGGAGCCCCCCAGCCTAACAATATCAGTCAGCAGCCGCCCAGAATTGCCGCATACATTATATGCGACAGTTCTGGGGCTGTACCCGGCTCTTCCCGATTTGCCCTGGTGCATTGGCAAATCGGGGTAATAAGGAGTTATTGGCAGCCCATAGCTGCCAATAAGTCCTAGATTAATCATGTCAGGCGTCTGACCGAGATACCTTCCATGATTAATCTGTAAATTACAGTAAATAAACACACACACCCGAAAAATCCTTTATTAGGAAAAAAAAACACAAACAAATTGCCTTGTTCACCAATTTAATAAGCCCGAAAAAGCCCTCCATGTCCGCCGGAATCCAGGATGGTCCAGCGTCGCTTCCAGCTCTGCTGCATGGAGGTGACCGGAGCTGCATAAGACACCGCCGCTCCTGTCACCTCTACACAGCTAATGAAGGGAATAGCGCAATCAGCTGTATTCAGCGTTGGCCGCGAGTAACCTCCATGCGCCCACCCAGATCCACAAAGCTTCCAATCTGGGTGGGCGCATGGACCCCAGTCGTTAGTGGAGCCTCCTTGAAGATACGTGGATCAGTGAGAACTTGAACAATCAGCAATCTCTGGGGCCACAAGGCAGATTACGTGGAACCCCGCAGTGAGACTGAAAGTCCAAGCACAAAAGGTGGCGCTCAGCAGACTCAGGGCTCTGGCACCTGACTCCTGAGGCTCAGGTGTGTAATAATGGACCTCTAATCGGCCTGGGGCAGTGTCATTGATCTGCACCGCTCAACCTGCAAAACCCAATGTGGAGCGCAACCAAGGAAGACAACCCGGGGGACGGAAGCGGAGCAGACGATACCTGGCACAGGGGCGTAGCGGTGTTACCATGTGGTGGTGATATGCATGCTGGTTATGGCGCAGCTTTGTTTGTCTCTTGTATGTGATGTGGTTTTATTCGGTTACTATGTGGTGGTAATATGCGTTCGTGATGTGGCGATATTTGTTATATGAGATATCATTCCATCATACTGGATTTCTTCAGAGACAGGATGGTGATGAGACATTATGTGGCGGTGATACATGGTCACTGTGTTGCGGTATTTATCCTCTTTTTGTGGCTTATTATTGATGTCAGTTTTGGTATAGCGGACTTGTACATTAACAGTATCAAGGCTGCGGTTCCCAGTTGCTTGTGCACCTTTTTCTACTACACTTTTTCCTTCCACTCAACCTTCCATTACTATGCTTGGATACAACGCTCTGTGCACAGCCGGCTTCTATAGCAATGACCTTGTGGAGTGTGTCAGTGACTGTCCTCTGGACAGCTGTCAAGTCAGCAGTCTTCCCATGATTGTGTAGCCTACTGAACCAGACTAAGGGACCATTTCAAACACTTAGGCTATGTGCGCACGTTGCGTCAGAGAACCTGCAGTTTATTCTGCATGTTTTATTTCCCTTGGTTTTTGACCAAATGGCTTTTGACCATTTTTAACCGCTAAAAACGCATGCGTTTTTAGTGCGTTTTCAGCGCTTTTTACCTGCGTTTTCACCTGCGTTTCTGCAGATGCGTTTTGTAGATCAAGACACTGAGAAATAAAGTTGAAATAGTCAAAAAGAATGAAAAGAGAAAAAAAGTATAAAATGAACTTTTAATAAAACTATATGGGAAATTATCAATTTTAATGAAATAATAGCGGTTATGCACATTTTAACAGAAAAATAGGTGAAGTTTATTATTTTTCAACATTTAAATTTTCGGTTATTGTGTGTGTGTAAAGGAACATTAGAACCCATTAATTTTTGGCCAGAAATGCATGCGTTTTTGGAGCCAAAAACGCAGTGGAAAAGCAGGTAAAAAGCATGAGAAATGCAGGAAAGTTGATTTTGGTTGCATTTTGCCATTTCTCATTGACTCCAATGTTAAGGAAACGCTGCAGAAATGGCAAAAACCACTGACATGCGGCTTCTTTTTCAGCATGGTTTTTGACCACAAATATGCAAATTAAACGCTGCAGAAAAAAAGTAAAGTGCAGACAGGATTTCTGCTTTTCCCATAGACTTTGCTGGAAAACAAAAACGCATGCATTTTAGCGCAAAAAAAACGCGGCCGCTAAAAACGCTGCGGAAACGCGGTAAAAAACGCAACGTGCGAACATAGCCTTAGGAAGCCTTTGCAGGTGTTTTTTGGAAATTATTCTAATTTTCTGAGATAATGAATTTTGGGTTTTCATTGGCTGCAGGGCCGGCGCCAGCACCCGGCAAACCAGGTCAAATGCCGGGGCCCTGAGCTGCGGGGGGGGGCCCACTCGCGGTGGCAGGAGTGGCGCACCGCTACTCAGGGGGGCCCGGTGGCCGTGCTGTCACCGCCCCCCGCCGAGGATCGCGCTTTCAATTGCTTCGGCATCGCAGGTGTGGATACAATTGAGAGCAATGATGAGAGAGTGAGCGGCGGCTGCCTCTTATCATTCTCCCCGCTGTGACTGTCGCCGCTCTGACAGCTCTGCAGAGGACCGCGGTGACGTCATCACTGCGCGCCTGCTGAGAGGTCAGCGAGCGACAGCAATGGACGACGCGCTGAGGAGACCGGATCAGCGGGGAACGAGGAGAAGTGAGCCGCCCCTCTACTGACACTGGGCTCCCCTGACTCACAGGCCGGCCACTACACAGCGGCACTAGTACTCTGCAGAGCCGGCTGCCGGGCCCCTATGTGTAGTGCCGCTGTGTAGTGGCCGGCCTGTGAGTCAGGGGAGCCCAGTGTCAGTAGAGGGGCCCCTGACCTGGAGAGGCCACCAGCCGTGTCTGAGCTGCAGGAGTGCTCCTGACCTGCACAGAAGACGGAATAAGCCATCCTGCAGGACCTGCGATGACGTCACGCCCATGTGACTGTGTGGGAGGAGACACAGGAGGCCGGCACTGCGGGCAGAAAGCAAGATACTGAATCCTGAAGGAGATTTGGACACATGACTGGTAATAAGAAAAGAGGGGACATGAGGGGGAAGGGGGCTGCAGGGTGTGTGACATATGGGGGTGTAGTGTGTGTGATATGGGGGGTGCAAGCTGTGTGAGATGTGGGGGTGTAGTGTGTATGATATGGGGGTGCAGGCTGTATGGGGAGAAGGGTGTGTGAGATATGGGGGTGTAGTGTGTGTGATCTGGGGGGGTGCAGGCTGTATGGGGAGCAGGGTGTGTGAGATATGGGGGTGTAGTGTGTGTGATCTGGGGGGTGCAGGCTGTATGGGGAGCAGGGTGTGTGAGATATGGGGGTGTAGTGTGTGTGATCTGGGGGGTGCAGGCTGTATGGGGAGCAGGGTGTGTGAGATATGGGGGTGTAATGTGTGATATGGGGGTGCAGGCTGTATGGGGAGCAGGGTGTGTGACATATGGGGGTGTAGTGTGTGATATGGGGGTGCAGGCTGTATGGGGAGCAGGGTGTGAGATATGGGGATGTAGTGTGTGATATGGGGGTGCAGGCTGTATGGGGAGCAGGGTGTGTGACATATGGGGGTGTAGTGTATGATAAGGGGGTGCAGGCTGTATGGGGAGCAGGGTGTGTGACATATGGGGGTGTAGTGTGTGATCTGGGGGTGCAGGCTTTATGGGGAGCAGGGTGTGTGAGATATGGGGGCAGGGGAGTAACTACCGCGGTCGCAGGGGCCGGAAGGAGAAGAGAGGTACTTGTTTTTTTATTTTGCTGGCTGCATGACACATGGAGGCCTGGGGGTGCTGGCTGCATGATACATGGAGGTCTATGGGACTACATAATAAACATGAAGGACACCTTATACATGGACTAGGGGTGCATTATATATGGAGGAGTAGGGGGTGCATAATACAAAATGAAGGACACCTTATACATGGAATATAGGGGTGCATTATACATGGAGGAGTATGGGGCTGCATAATACAATATGATGATTTATGGCGCTACATTATAATATATGGAGGAATATGGAGGCTACCTTATACATGGACTATGGGGGTGCGTTATAAAACTGGAGGCCTATGTGGTGCAGTATAATATATGGAGAACTATGGGGTGAATTATAATACATGGAGAACTTTGGGGAAATGCATTGTAATACATGGAGAACTATGGGGGTGCATTCTAATATATCAAGGGTTATGTGGGACCCTTTATATTATACGAAAGGCTATGTGGGGGCCATTATAGTATTTGGAGATCTATATACAAGGGGGGACAAAGATACAAGTATGGGATGGAAATGTTTTGTCCTGAGGGAAAAAGGCTCTTTCCCTCAGCACCCAGCTTTCCCATGCTCTGCTGTACATCTCTCAGCACCCAGCTTTCCCATGCTCTGCTATACATCATGTCTCAGCACCCAGCTTTCCCATGCTCTGCTGTACATCTCTCAGCACCCAGCTTTCCCATGCTCTGCTATACATCATGTCTCAGCACCCAGCTTTCCCATGCTCTGATATACATCATGTCTCAGCACCCAGCTTTCCCATGCTCTGCTATACATCATGTCTCAGCACCCAGCTTTCCCATGCTCTGATATACATCTTCTCTCAGCACCCAGCTTTCCCATGCTCTGATATACATCTTCTCTCAGCACCCAGCTTTCCCATGCTCTGATATACATCATGTCTCAGCACCCAGCTTTCCCATGCTCTGCTATACATCATGTCTCAGCACCCAGCTTTCCCATGCTCTGCTATACATCTCTCAGCACCCAGCTTTCCCATGCTTTGCTATACATCTTTACCTCAGCACCCAGCTTTCCCATGCTTTGCTATACATCTTTACCTCAGCACCCAGCTTTCCCATGCTCTGATATACATCTTCTCTCAGCACCCAGCTTTCCCATGCTCTGCTATACATCTTCTCTCAGCACCCAGCTTTCCCATGCTCTGCTATACATCTTCTCTCAGCACCCAGCTTTCCCATGCTCTGCTATACATCTTCTCTCAGCACTCAGCTTTCCCATGCTCTGCTATACATCTTCTCTCAGCACCCAGCTTTCCCATGCTCTGCTGTACATCTTCTCTCAGCACCCAGCTTTCCCATGCTCTGCTGTACATCTTCTCTCAGCACCAAGCTTTCCCATGCTCTGATATGGGAAAGCTGGGTGCTGAGGGAAAGATGTATAGCAGAGCATGGGGAAGCTGGGTGCTGAGGACAAGATGGATATCAGAACATGGGAAAGCAGGGTACTGATAGAGGGATTTCAGATCATGGGAAACCTGGGTGCTGAGGGTAAGAGCCAAGTGTCAGCGTCATTATCCTGTACCCAGAGTGTCAGTGTCATTATTCCGTACCCTAAGTGTCGGTGTACGTGGAGGGGGGCCCCGGTCCAAATTTTGCACCAGGGCCCATCAAACTCTAGTTGCGCCACTGAGTATTAATCACTGTATTCTACATGAGGGTGCCTACTGCTATCTGGCTCTGCACTGTGCTGTATACAGGCTGTGCTATATACAAGCTGTATGCTACATGAGGGTGCCTATTGCTATCTGGCTCTGCACTGTGCTATATACAGGCTGTGCTATATACAAGCTGTATGCTACATGAGGGTGCCTATTGCTATCTGGCTCTGCACTGTGCTGTATACAGGCTGTGCTATATACAAGCTGTATGCTACATGAGGATACCTAATGCTATCTGGCTCTGCACTGTGGTATATAGGGGCTGTATACTACATGAGGGTGCCTAATGCTATCTGACTCTGCAATGTACTATATAGGGGCTCTGCACTACATGAGGGTGCTTAATGCTATCTGGCTCTGCACTGTGGTATATAGGGGCTATATACTACATGAGGGTGCCTAATGCTATCTGGCTCTGCACTGTGGTATTTAGGGGCTGTATACTACATGAGGGTGCCTATTGCTATCTGGGTCTGCATTGTGCTATAAGTGGGCTATATACTACATGAAGGTGCCTAATGCTATATGTGTCTGCATTGTGCTATATGTGGGCTGTATACTACATGAAGGTGCCTAATGCTATATGGGTCTGCATTGTGCTATATGTGGGCTGTATACTACATGAAGGTGCCTAATGCTATCTGGGTCTGCATTGTGCTATAAGTGGGCTATATACTACATGAAGGTGCCTAATGCTATATGGGTCTGCATTGTGCTATATGTGGGCTGTATACTACATGAAGGTGCCTAATGCTATCTAGGTCTGCATTGTGCTATATGTGGGCTGTATACTACATGAAGGTGCCTAATGCTATCTAGGTCTGCATTGTGCTATATGGGGGCTGCTTAATGTTATATGGGGGCTGCATATTGCATATGGGGGCTACATAATACTATATGGAGGACAATGGGGGCTTCATAACACAATATGGGGGCTGCAAACTACTATACCCCTAGAGTTGTATGTCTCCTCCACCCAGGTGCTGTATACACCCTCAGAGCTGTATGTTCCCCCGACCCAGGTTCTGTATACCCCCTCAGAGCTGTATGCCCCCCCCCACCCCAGAGCTGTATTACCCCAGAGCCATATGTCCCCCCCCACCTCAGTCACTGCCCTCCTCTAGAGCTGTATGCCCCCATTGCTGTATACTCCTTTCCTCAGTAATATATATTCCTCCAGTAATGTGTATGTCCCCAGCCTCTCTTGTGATGTATATACAGCAGTGTTAGTGTGCTCTATGTGCGGCCATGTCTGTTAGACAAGCCGGGAGGTGAATGAGGCTGTTGCCGGCTTCCCAATATTAGAAATATATATACAGGATAAATATATAAAAATAATGTGTGTGTGTGTGCGTGTATGATGTGTATCTATGTGTGTCAGTGTATATGACTGTGTATAGATTTATGTCTATTTATGTGTTTTTGTAAATTTCTCTTTAAATAAGTATGTGTACGTATGCCTGTATGTGTATGTATCTGTGCATGTCTATGTGAGGATGGGGCCCACTGAGACTCTTTTGCCCGGGGCCTACAAAAACCTGGAGCCGGCCCTGATTGGCTGTAATAAGCCAGAATCATCAACATTACCAGAAATAAACAGGTGAAATAGATCCCTCTGTGTGTAATGACTCTATATAATATATAACTAACACGTGAAATAGATCCCTCTGTCTGTAATGACTTTATATAATATATAATTAACACGTGAAATAGATCCCTCTGTGTGTAATGACTATATAATAAATAATAAACACGTGAACTAGATCCCTCTGTGTGTAATGACTCTATATAATATATAATAAACATGTGAAATAGATCCCTCTGTGTGTAATGACTCTATATAATATATAATAAACATGTGAAATAGATCCCTCTGTGTGTAATGACTCTATATAATATATAATAAACACGTGAAATAGATCCCTCTGTGTGTAATGACTCTATATAATATATAATAAACACGTGATATAGATCCCTCTGTTGGTAATGACTATGTAATATATAATAAACACATGAAATAGACCCCACTGTGTGTAATGACTCTGTAATATATAATAACCACGTGAAATAGATCCCTCTGTGTGTAATGACTCTATATAATATATAATAAACACGTGAAATTGATCCCTCTGTGTGTAATGACTCTATATAATATATAATAAACACGTGATATAGATTCCTCTGTGTGTAATGACTCTATATATACTAGTTATATATAATAACTGCTGTTAACAAAATAAAATGTATTAACAAAAATGTATTCTACACACAAAAAACACAAAACAAATAGATAGAAATGTAATTATTAAAAGGCAAAAACTAAGCTAATAGAAGCATTTCACAACATATATTTCAACACCACAGATATTCCACACAGATTTAACTAAATTGGCCAAGTAATGTGCTCCGTCTCTTTCCCCGTCTGTTTCTTTCGAGGTCTGCCTCTTTCCAGGTCTGCCTCTTTCCAGGTCTGCCTCTTTCCAGGTCTGCCTCTTTCCAGGTCTGCCTCTTTCCTCGTCTGCCTCTTTCCAGGTCTGCCTCTTTCCAGGTCTGCCTCTTTCCAGGTCTGCCTCTTTCCAGGTCTGCCTCTTTCCTCGTCTGCCTCTTTCCTCGTCTGCCTCTTTCCTCGTCTGCCTCTTTCCTCGTCTGCCTCTTTCCTCGTCTGCCTCTTTCCTCGTCTGCCTCTTTCCTCGTCTGCCTCTTTCCTCGTCTGCCTCTTTCCAGGTCTGCCTCTTTCCAGGTCTGCCTCTTTCCTCGTCTGCCTCTTTCCAGGTCTGCCTCTTTCCAGGTCTGCCTCTTTCCAGGTCTGCCTCTTTCCAGGTCTGCCTCTTTCCTCGTCTGCCTCTTTCCTCGTCTGCCTCTTTCCTCGTCTGCCTCTTTCCAGGTCTGCCTCTTTCCAGGTCTGCCTCTTTCCAGGTCTGCCTCTTTCCAGGTCTGCCTCTTTCCAGGTCTGCCTCTTTCCTCGTCTGCCTCTTTCCAGGTCTGCCTCTTTCCAGGTCTGCCTCTTTCCAGGTCTGCCTCTTTCCAGGTCTGCCTCTTTCCTCGTCTGCCTCTTTCCAGGTCTGCCTCTTTCCAGGTCTGCCTCTTTCCAGGTCTGCCTCTTTCCAGGTCTGCCTCTTCCCATGAGATCAAATGAGATTTGCCGTGACGTGGCGAGGCAGCTCAAGAAATTGCAATTTTTTGCCAAAAATCTCAAAATTTTATAATAAGTAGTTTTGAATTTTTAGTGCTGTAGTGCACATTTGGTGCTGGCTTTTTGTTTTTTTCTTCATTGAATTGGTCGGTGGCTGACCCCCACCTTGCTATGCACCCCAATTTGGGATGTATTCCATCTGTCTGGATTTTGGCGGTTGGTGACTGTTCACATTCAGTCATCAGGCTTTGTCCACAGGCTTTTTACTTCATGCAGCATTTGCTTGGACCTGTCCCGCCCACAGCCATGACTCAGTCATGGGTACGGGATTGAAATAGACCAGGTGAGTGCTGCTAAGAGCAGTTCTACTATTCATATGTGAGGCCGTATGGCACATTTTATAAAAATATTTTACTGTAGGACTGCTTCAAATGAGATTTGCCGTGACGTGGCGAGGCAGCTCAAGAAATTGCAATTTTTTGCCAAAAATCTCAAAATTTTATAATAAGTACAGTTTGGAATTTTTAGTGCTGAAGTGCACATTTGGTGCTGCTTTTTGTTTTCTCTTCCCAGGTCTGCCTCTTTCCCAGTTCTGCCTCTTTCCCAGGTCTGCCTCTTTCCCCGTCTGCGTCTCTGTCTGCGTCTCTGTCTCTCTCTCTGTCTGTCTCTCTGTCTGTCTCTCTGTCTGTCTCTTTCCCTGTCTCTCTGTCTCTCTCTCTGTCTGTCTCTCTGTCTGTCTCTCTGTCTGTCTCTCTGTCTCTCTCTGTCTCTCTCTCTGTCTGTCTCTGTCTCTCTGTCTGTCTCTTTCCTGGTCTCTCTCTGTCTGTCTCTGTCTGTCTGTCTCCTCTCTGTCTGTCTCTCTGTCTCCTTCTCTTTTTCTGTCTGTCTCTGTCTCTGTCTGTCTGTGTCTGTCTCTCTGTCTGTCTGTGTCTGTCTCTCTGTCTGTCTGTGTCTGTCTCTCTGTCTGTCTCTCTGTCTGTCTGTCTTTGTGTGTATGTATGTGTGTATGTATGTATGTATGTATGTATGTATGTATGTATGTATGTATGTGTGTGTCCGGGATTGGCATCTGCACCGTCGCAGCTACACTCACACGTCTGGACCCCGAGAGCGTCATAGGCTATGTTGTGAGGCGAAATTTTAACCCCGAGCGTTCCAATTTACCAATCAATTTTGCCCCTATCTACATAATGGGGAAAAAGTGAAACGAAAAGTGTATCCGCACCGTCGCGTTTACAGTCACGAAATTTTGCACAGACACCTCGTGACTCAGGGAACGTCGTAGACTATGTTTTGACAGGAAAATTTAACCCCGCGCTTTACAGTTACTCTCCAAAAAACATGCCTCCATTAAAGTAAATAGAGCCTGGAACTACAAGTTATTAGTAGGAGCTGTGATTGTTGCTATAGGAACAAAAGACATTCATAGTATAAGAAGCTTATATGTGAGGTAATAAGATGTCGGTGGGGAGACGGAGAGAGACAGGCAGAGACAGGGAGAGAGACACACACAGAGACCAATAATGAAGGTTTCAGCTCACCCATATGAAGTCTCCAAGGCAAGGATGGATGCCCGCAGTCCCCCGGACAGGCCGGTCCGTGATTCAGAGTAGATATGGAAGGAAAAAGGGTTTGGGACTCAGCACCAATGCAGTAATATAAAACTTGGAACTTTATTAGAAAATCTAAAACGAAGGTACACAGGTCATCCAAAAAAATCGCCATGCGATTTGCCTGGCGGCTTACTTAGCCGCTAGGCAAATCGCATGGCGATTTTTTGGATGACCTGTGTACCTTCGTTTTAGATTTTCTAATAAAGTTCCAAGTTTTATATTACTGCATTGGTGCTGAGTCCCAAACCCTTTTTCCTTCCACATACACACAGAGACAGACAGAGAGACAGACAGAGAGACAGACAGACAGAGACAAACAGAGACAGACAGAGACAGACAGAGAGACAGATAGAGAGACAGACAGACAGAGACAGATAGAGAGACAGACAGACAGACAGAGACAGATAGAGAGACAGACAGACAGACAGAGACAGATAGAGAGACAGACAGACAGACAGAGACAGATAGAGAGACAGACAGACAGACAGAGACAGATAGAGAGACAGAGAGAGAGAGACAGAGACAGACAGAGACTAACAGAGAGAGAGACAGACAGAGGCAGAGACAGACAGAGGGACAGAGACAGACAGATAGAGAGACAGAGACAGACAGAGAGACAGACAGAGAGACAGACAGAGACAGATAGAGAGACAGAGACAGATAGAGAGACAGACAGACAGACAGAGACAGATAGAGAGACAGAGAGAGAGAGACAGAGACAGACAGAGACTAACAGAGAGAGAGACAGACAGAGGCAGAGACAGACAGAGGGACAGAGACAGACAGATAGAGAGACAGAGACAGACAGAGAGACAGACAGAGAGACAGACAGAGACAGATAGAGAGACAGAGACAGATAGAGAGACAGACAGACAGACAGAGACAGATAGAGAGACAGAGAGAGAGAGACAGAGACAGACAGAGACTAACAGAGAGAGAGACAGACAGAGGCAGAGACAGACAGAGGGACAGAGACAGACAGATAGAGAGACAGAGACAGACAGAGAGACAGACAGAGACAGATAGAGAGACAGAGAGAGAGAGACAGAGACTAACAGAGAGAGAGACAGACAGAGGCAGAGACAGACAGAGGGACAGAGACAGACAGATAGAGAGACAGAGACAGACAAAGAGACAGACAGAGAAAGACAGGGAAAGAGAGAGATAAGGCCACTTTACACGCTGCGATATCGGTACGTGGTACGGGCAGCGTTTTGCTCGTGTCGCACAACATCGCCCAGACCCGTCACACTACTTACCTTCCCTGCGACGTCGCTGTGACCGGCGAACCGCCTCCTTTCTAAGGGGGCGGGCTGTGCGGCGTCACAGTGACGTCACTAAGCGGCCGCCCAATAGATGCGGAGGGGCGGAGATGAGCGGCCGGAACATCCCGCCCACCTCCTTCCTTCCGCATTGCGGGCGGGACGGAGGTAAGGTGAGGTTCCTCGTTCCTGCGGTGTCACACGGAGCCATGTGTGCTGCCGCAGGAATGAGGAACTACATCGTTACTGCAGCAGCAACGATATTCGAGAATGGACCCCCATGTCACCGATGAGCGATTTTGCACGTTTTTGCGACGATGCAAAATCGCTCATAGATGTCACACCCAACAACATCGCTAAAGCGGCCGGATGTGCGTCACAAATTCCGTGACCCCAACGAGATCGTTTTAGCGATGTCGTAGCATGTAAAGCGGCCTATAGAGACAGACGGAGAAACAGACAGGGAAAGAGACAGACAGAGAGACAGACAGAGAGACAGACAGAGACAGACAAAGAGACAGACAGAGAGACAGACAGAGAGACAGGCAGAGAGACAGGCAGAGAGACAGACAAGGAAAGAGACAGGCAGAGAGACAGACAGAGAGACAGACAGACATAAACAGACAGAGAGAGACAGAGAGACAGACAGGGAAAGAGACAGACAGAGAGACAGAGAGACAGACATAGACAGACAGAGAGAGACAGAGAGATAGACAGAGATACAGACAGGGAAAGAGACAGACAGAGAGACAGACAGGGAAAGAGACAGACAGGGAAAGAGACAGGCAGAGAGACAGACAAGGAAAGAGACAGACAGAGAGACAGACAGACAGAGAGAGACAGAGAGACAGACAGGGAAAGAGACAGACAGAGAGACAGACAGGGAAAGAGACAGACAGGGAAAGAGACAGACAGAGACAGACTGTGAAAGAGACAAACAGAGACAGACGGTGAAAGAGACAGAGACAGACCTGGAAAAAGACTGACCTGGAAAGAGACTGACCTGGAAAGAGACAGATGGGGAAAGAGAAAAAAGTAAGACCTAGCATCACCTTAAACAAGTGCTCTCTGTCTCTCTCTGTCTCTCTCTTTCTCTCTGTCTCTTTTTCTGTCTGTCTCTGTCTCTCTCTGTCTGTCTCTGGCTGTCTCTGTCTGTCTCTTTCCCGGTCTGTCTCTCGTCTGTCTGTCTCTTTCCCGGTCTGTCTCTCTGTCTGTCTCTCTGTATGTCTCTCTGTCTGTCTCTTTCCCGGTCTCTCTATGTCTGTCTCTGTCTCTCTCTCTGTCTGTCTCTGTCTCTCTGTCTCCTTCTCTCTCTCTGTCTCTGTCTGTCTCTCTCTCTGTCGGTCTCTCTCTGTCTGTCTCTCTGTCTGTCTTTGTGTGTGTGTGTATGTGTATGTATGTATATGTGTGTGTGTGTGTGTGTGTGTGTGTGTGTGTGTGTATGTATGTGTGTATATGTATGTATGTGTGTATGTATGTATGTGTGTGTCCGGGATTGGCATCTGCACCGTCGCAGCTACACTCACACGTCTGGACCCTGAGAGCGTCATAGGCTATGTTGTGAGGCGAAATTTTAACCCCGTGCGTTCCAATTTACTAATCAATTTTCCCCCTATCTACATAATGGGGAAAAAGTGAAACGAAAAGTGAATCCGCACCGTCACGTTTACAATCACGAAATTTTGCACAGACACCTCAGACAGGAGGGCGTGCTGAATGACAAGTGGATGACAGTGTATGAACAATTCCTCAAAGTGTGTCATGAATATGTTAGCGTAAAGGAGCGCAACATTAGAGCCCATTGCGGTCCCCCTACGCTGAACATAAAATTGATCCTGGAAGAGGAAAAAATTATGTTCCAGAACAATTTTAAGCATGTCCGTGCAGAAGGATCTGTGGTCGATTGGTAGAGTAGTGTATTGTTCCAAGAACCAGTTAACTGCCAAAAGTCCCCTGTCATGATCTCTGCTGGTGTACAGGCTATTGACGTCTAACGTGACCAGGATGATGGTGGAACGTGGTTCAGGTCTGTCAGAATTTCCAGAAAGTGGGAGGTGTCTTTAATGTAGGATGGAGTCAGTGGAATAAAGGGGGACAGAATTATTTCAATGGTTTTGGCTACTGGTGAAAGAATTGAATCTGTAGAGGCAACAATAGGTCTTTCGGGTGGGCGGGTGAGAAGCTTGTGGATTTTTGGAAGGGTATAGAAAACCGGAGTGACTGATCTAAGTTTCTGATCGATAGTGCCTGAATCGTGATACCGCTTGGCTACTGATTTAATGAGTGATGATACCCGTAGAGTGGGGTCATTAGTAATGGAGATATAATATGACCGATCAAGGACGACAATAGCGCCGCATTTATCAGCTGGCTTGATAATGATGGACAAATTATTTTTGAGGGAATTTAGTGCCCTAGATTCCTCCACTGTGAGATGGTTTTGTAAGGTGAAATTCACCTGTGTGGATCTTTTTGTTAAGTGCACTGACTTCGTTAGAGACTAAAGAGACAAAAGTCTCGACTGGGTGGTGTGACCTGGGGGGCATGACCTGGGGGGCATATAGGAACTTGAGGACTGGAGATTGAGTCCTTTCAAGTTATTAGAACAAGACAATTCATTGAGACTACTAGTATCGCCAACTCTATCAAAATGTGAAAGAGAAGTTTCCAGCGCCAGGAATAGATTAAAAATCCTTTTTTATTGAAAATAAGGTAGTAAAAATCCAGCAGATACCATAATAGATGGCAGAACAACGCGTTTCGACGCTTCAGGTCTTAGTCATGTTCTGACTTAGAGTATAACCATCTCCCTTAAATCGGATCCCTGATCCACTAATTAGTTTTACATGTGTGGCTTCACTAGAGGCAACTCCTCAACTAGTAATTACAGGGGATCCGAAAAAAAGGGAGATATACAATAGCAAATTCACATATATGAATATATATGATATAGTATGGTATAATGCAAATATGCACAGATACAAAAAATATATAAACAAAAACATATATATACATAAAATAACAAACACATTAAAATCATTTTTGTGGACCGGATTCCCTTATTATTTAATATAACTATAGATATAATATATAGTGATCCAACAAGACACTCGGCACATAACAATATAGATATAGTTATATACCTCAAGAAATATGTGATCTCTCGCAGGATGAGAGTCTGACAGGTAACTTTCCACACATATATAATATATGCTTGCCTTTCAATAGTATACTAAATTCAATAGAAGATGTTTATTATATACTAATCTAACATTCCATTTTTATTAAGACAAGCAATATTCCAATAGCAAGTTTTGATTACAAACATGTAGTAGAGAGGTGAAAAAAATCGCATGGTATGAATTAGGGTGCAAGTCATATCAATCCCATTAGATGTAATATCAGTAAGATGTAATATCAATAAGAGGAAGAAAAATAGGGAAATATAAAAGCCGATTATATTTAATAGTGTAATATCAAATCCTGGCGATTATTTAAACCCTCCGGATATCTAGTGTTGAGGGTAAAAATCCAGAAGGATTCCCTGTTTAATAGTTTCCTTCTATGGTCTCCACCTCTGATCGGTCTGGGTATCTGTTCTACACCCTTAGGGTATGTGCGCACGTTGCTTTTTACCTGCTTTTTACCTGCTTTTTTGCTGCTTTTTCTTCTGCGCTGTTTAATGCCAAAATGGATGTGTTCTTCTATTCAAGCAAAGTCTATGGGAATTTGGGTTTCTTGTTCACACTATGTTGTTCAAAATGCTGCCTTTTTGTGGCAGAACTTTGGTCAAAAACTCAGCTTTTCAAAGAAGCAACATGTCAATTGTTTTTGCCATTTGGGTTTTGCACTGCAAAGCTGAGTTTTTGACCAAAGTTCTTGGTTCTTTTTGTGGCAGAACTTTTTGTGGCAGAACTTTGGTCAAAAACTCAGCTTTGCAGTGCAAAACCCAAATGGCAAAAACAATTGACATGTTGCTTCTTTGAAAAGCTGTGTTTTTGACCAAAGTTCTGCCACAAAAAGGCAGCATTTTGAACAACATAGTGTGAACAAGAAACCCAAATTCCCATAGACTTTGCTTGAATAGAAGAACACATCCATTTTGGCATTAAACAGCGCAGAAGAAAAAGCAGCAAAAAAGCAGGTAAAAAGCAGGTAAAAAGCAACGTGCGCACATACCCTTAAATTGAAAGCCGCTAATATCACCCTGGTGCACCGAGGCAAAGTGTTTTGAAACCGCTGATATAGCAATTGCGTTCTGTTTAAAAACATCTGAAAGATGTCTTCTAATTCTTACATCACATATTTCTTGAGGTATATAACTATATCTATATTGTTATGTGCCGAGTGTCTTGTTGGATCACTATATATTATATCTATAGTTATATTAAATAATAAGGGAATCCGGTCCACAAAAATGATTTTAATGTGTTTGTTATTTTATGTGTATATATGTTTTTGTTTATATATTTTTTGTATCTGTGCATATTTGCATTATACCATACTATATCATATATATTCATATATGTGAATTTGCTATTGTATATCTCCCTTTTTTTCGGATCCCCTGTAATTACTAGTTGAGGAGTTGCCTCTAGTGAAGCCACACATGTAAAACTAATTAGTGGATCAGGGATCCGATTTAAGGGAGATGGTTATACTCTAAGTCAGAACATGACTAAGACCTGAAGCGTCGAAACGCGTTGTTCTGCCATCTATTATGGTATCTGCTGGATACCATAACCAGCAGGTCAGTCCTTGGTGAGCTGGACTCTCCCTTATCTTCTTGGACCTATCAAAATGTGCTTTCAAACAAATGGATCTAAATAGACGGTTGAGCTGTTGCTCAACTCTGAAGGTGTCATAGTGGGGTGTGGGACTAAAGGTAAGGCCCCTCTGTAACACTAGGTGCTCAGCGGGGGACAGGGTGTAGGACGAAATGTAGACCAAATCGGATTTACCTGGGACCTCGTCCACACCCGATCCACACTAACATCAATAGTCTTGAAACAGCCTACTTCACTTTACAAGTAACCACCCTAGGCACACCAAACGGTCCCTTCCCATCTCGCAACACACAAGGGTTGAGAGACTGGTGAGCCATAGCGAGACTAAAATCATGAGGCATCAAGAGATGAGTAGAAAGTTTACACAGAGGGGGTACCCACATGAGATAGCCACAAGAACCACATCAACATCTGAAAAACTACGGGATCCACAAGATCGCATCCACTTCATCAATACCTATCATCCCTTCTCACCCCTGCTCAGAAACATCATTTTCCGTCATTGGCCCCTTTTGAGACTTTCCTGTCCTCACATTAAAGAGTTCCAGAATCCACCACTGGTATGTTATAAAAAATCTCAAAACTCAAAACTTGTCCGGGCAGACATAGGCGCTGCCACAGCCACCCCACGACAACCATTCATGGGCAACCCACAATTTGGGCCCTTCCCATGCCTGGATTGCACTTAGTGTTCTAATACCACTAGAGGCAGCGCTTTTACACACTCTAGAACCGGTAAAGTTTTCCAGATCAAGAGCTTCTACACATGTGACAGTTCATTCGTCATCTATTTCAAATGTCCCTGCGGTCTCGGGTATGTTGGAGAGACCACCCAACATATCCGGGACCGCATCAATAAACATAAATCTGATATCCGATGTGGACATACATTATTGCCCATCCCCCACCATTTCCTGACCGCAGGACACAATGTCTCCCAGTTGAGATATCAGGTCATAGACCAAGTTAGTATCAACCGCAGAGGTGGTGACAGGGTGAAACGCCTATTAGAAACTGGAGCAAGATGGATACATACCTTGGGTACCATGGAACCCCATGGACTCAATCGGAAGTATGAGCAGGTTTGTAATGAGCCCTTACTGATCTTGATCACGCTGATATACTGTAAGGTCACTTCTGTTTATAATGTCTAGTTATAGAATGTATCTGTTGGTGAATGCCATCTCTCATATGTTTGCCCACTCTGGATACTGTACATTGCCTTTCCTTTATAGATTTCACGTTTCATCATAAATTGATATTTGATATGGGATCTGTACATGGTATATGTCTCTACTTCTCTCTTCTCTTTATTACAGAATTATACATCCCGTCCCTAAGCACCTCCTGCCATCACCCATCAGTGATCCACGTCACCCTATAGCAGCGATGTCATCCAGCACTGGAGCCACAAAGCATTAATGTATAGGCACCTACAGCACTATTACATCTGTGTCTTTGTGTCCATGCGCGGACTGCGTCTCACCTGTTATTCCCCATCACTTCCACGTTCCAAATACCGGAAGTTGCGCACCACGCACGCGATCCATGTCACAGCTGCGTCTGTGGCATTTGCGCATGCGCGACGTGCACTCCACGCTGGCACGCATCACTCCCTTATTCCTATACCGGAAGTCACGTTCCTGATCCCAGACGCTACTTAAACCCAGCGATCACAGCACAATACTGCACAGGACGCACGGCGCACAGGATCACTGACACTGAGGGTAAGGGGCTCACCCAGAGGCTCTGTCAGCTCCGCTCTTTAATCCTCCGTTTGAAAAGCACTTTCCTTTTCTCCATTCACTTTCTCCTTTTTTTCTGTCTCCCTCCATTCCCTCCAGACTTTACCTGTCCCACAGGATCTCTTATACCACAGGATCTCTTATACCACAGGATCTCTTATACCACAGGCTCCCATAGCCAGATCCAGGGTTCTCTCCAGCACATTGTGGGAGCTTTAATCCATTTAATCCCAGAAACATTGTGATGATATATTCATTTCTAGCTTATATGTCCACTTTTAACCCTTATAGGCTGACCCATAGCATCAAAGGTTCTTATTGTCTTGATCCCATTTGATCATAGGATATATCATTTCTCTTCAATAAGGTAATCTATTTCTATCTATGTACGCTGTTCCCATAGCAGAATTCACACCGATCCGATCCTCTGTATTCTCTTATCTCCCGGAGACTCACATTAGCATAGCCGTGTAACATTGCCTGCGGTCTCTAGCACCAGTGCTGACAGATTCCTCCATATCTCCTGACTGCAGGTATGTTCTTTTCTCCAACCTCCCAGCACTAGCCTCATTCTCACTGATGATGATGACACTTCAGACTAAACTAATCTGGGTCATCCTCACATAGGTGTACAGCAACAGTCCACTAAGGCTATGTGCGCACTGGGAAATGGAATTTTCTTGAGAAAATTCTGCATGCTCTCAAAGATTACCGCACCCGCGGTAAAAAACGCAGCAAACCGCACCCGAAAACCGCATGTGGTTTGCCGCGGTTTTACCGTGGTATTGCCGCGGTTTGGCCGCGTGCAGGTTGGTACATGTGCTTATTGCATTCAATGCAATAAAGCACATTGAAAAAAAAGAAAAAAAAAATCATTTCCTTCTTAGTAGATAGATAGATAAAGAGACAGAAGAATAGATAGATAGAGGGATAGATAGATAGAGGGATAGATAGATAGAGGGATAGATAGATAGATAGATAGAGGGATAGATAGATAGATAGATAGATAGATAGAGGGATAGATAGATAGATAGATAGAGGGATAGATAGATAGAGGGATAGATAGATAGAGGGATAGATAGATAGGGGGATAGATAGATAGAGGGATAGATAGATAGAGGGATAGATAGATAGAGGGATAGATAGATAGAGGGATAGATAGATAGAGGGATAGATAGATAGAGGGATAGATAGAGGGATAGATAGATAGAGGGATAGATAGATAGATAGATAGATAGATGGATAGATAGATAGAGGGATAGATAGATAGAGGGATAGATAGATAGAGGGATAGATAGATAGAGGGATAGATAGATAGAGGGATAGATAGATAGATAGATAGATAGATAGAGGGATAGATAGATAGATAGATAGATAGATAGATAGAGGGATAGATAGAGGGATAGATAGAGGGATAGATAGATAGATAGATAGATAGATAGATAGATAGATAAAGAGACAGAAGAATAGATAGATAGAGGGATAGATAGATAGAGGGATAGATAGATAGAGGGATAGATAGATAGATAGATAGATAGAGGGATAGATAGATAGATAGAGGGATAGATAGATAGAGGGATAGATAGATAGATAGATAGATAGATAGGTAGATAAAGAGACAGAAGAATAGATAGATAGAGGGATAGATAGAGGGATAGATAGATAGATAGAGGGATAGATAGATAGATAGATAGAGGGATAGATAGAGGGATAGATAGATAGATAGATAGATAAAGAGACAGAAGAATAGATAGATAGAGGGATAGATAGATAGAGGGATAGATAGATAGAGGGATAGATAGATAGAGGGATAGATAGATAGAGGGATAGATAGATAGATAGGGGGATAGATAGATAGATAGGGGGATAGATAGATAGATAGAGGGATAGATAGATAGATAGAGGGATAGATAGATAGATAGATAGAGGGATAGATAGATAGAAGGATAGATAGATAGAGGGATAGATAGATAGATAGATAGAGGGATAGATAGAGGGATAGATAGAGGGATAGATAGAGGGATAGATAGACAGATAGATAGATAGAGGGATAGATAGATAGAGGGATAGATAGATAGATAGAGGGATAGATAGATAGACAGATAGATAGAGGGATAGATAGATAGATAGAGGGATAGATAGATAGATAGATAGATAGATAGATAGATAGATAGATAGATAGAGGGATAGATAGAGGGATAGATAGACAGATAGATAGATAGATAGAGGACAGATCGCTGCATTTCTCCCGGTCGGCAGTGAGTTCACATTACCGGCCGTGGGAAATGCCCTGTGGTTACCTCTGCTGTCTCGCTGCGAGGCTGCATTCAGCTGTGTCTGTGACAGTCACGGCTGGATGTAAGCAGCGCAGGACGTCGGAGCTGTGTGGATTACGCCGGAGCTTTGTTTCGGGAGGGGTTAATAAAAGGGTGAACGAGGCTTGTTTGTGTTTTATTTAAAATAAAGCATTTTTCTGTGTGTTTTATTCACTTTACTTACGGGTTGATCATGTCAGCTGTCACATAGACGCTGCCATGATCAAGCCTGGAGTTTATGGCGGTGATCCACCACCATTAACCCCTTGTATTACCCTGCCTGCCACTGCTACACGGCAGCAGGAAGAGCCGGGGACACTCCGGTGCTGCCGCATAATGCATGCGACAGTGCCGGAGCAGCTGCGGCTGATATTCTCGGCTGCGGGAGGGGGAGCGAGGCGGGGGACATTAACCCTGCCCCTCTCCCTCCCCAGCCTGAGAATACCGGGCCGCCGCTGTGTGCTTACCTCGGCTGGACGGTAAATATACAGCGGAGCCCACGTGTTTTGTTTTCTATATTTACGTTTGCTTTCTATGTGTGTTCTATGTGTCTATGTGTTCTGTGTCTGTGATCTGTGTGTGTGTTTACTCTCTGCACAGCTTCCTCTTCCTGTAATGACATCACTTCCCTGCAAAACCGCAGGCAAGCGATGTACATTACCGGAGGTAAACCGCGAAATACCGCAGGGAATAACGCAGGAAAACGCAGTGAACCGCACAGAATTTGCTGCCTGCGTTATTCCCTGCGGGATTTCACGATTACATTGGAGTCAATGGAGTGAACTCCCGCAGCGACGTACGGAAAATAATTGACATGCAATTGTTTTGGAATCCCGCAGCAAAACATGCAGCTGTCACAATCCGCCCAGTGCGCACAGGATTTTTTTTCCCATAGGTTTTGCTGGTGATTCACTGCAGAGATGTTATGAACATTTTCTGCAGCGAAACATGCAGCAAAACCGCAAAAAATCCGCAGCAAAATCCGGTAAGTGCGCACATAGCCCAAGTCTTCCTAGAAACTGACAAGATCCTTCCATATTACCTTACACACAGGTGTGCCGCCTTCTTATTTTTCTCCTCTGATGTACCCCTAATTGATAACAACACTCCAGATTGACCGGATATCTGTTATCCCACATTTAGGGGTTTTGTGGCAGTTGACCCAGCTGCCTTGTAATAAATGTGAACCCAGGCCTTAATTAAAAGGTACGTCCAATCATAATCCCCTCTCTTTTGCAACATGTCCCATCTATAGACCTATACCTGCTTTTTTACAAAAAACCCCACCTGCCCCTCTCCTTCCTCTATATCACAGGCAGAGATCCTCCATTGATGTTTCTGCATTTCTCCGATCATGCTGCACTCCATCTTACCAGAGACCACTCCATAGGGGTGAGCATCTGATCCTCTTCTATTTTCCACTAATCTAGTGCTATAGTTATATACGGGATTTCTTTTATATTCAGATATCTCTCCTCACAAATCCAGTTCCCTATCAGTTACCATCTAGTGCCCTTGAGTCTAATGTGACATGGTCCCATGTTGTTTCTCATCTGCATTATAACGTCATGTTTCAACCATTGTTGTAACCATATACATTTCTGACATCTGTTTTTTCTATGTATTTTTCACATGTAAAATATACCACAGTCAGATTGTCCGACCGGATGAAGGCCTAAGGCCGAAACGTCTCAAGGTGGACTCTACCATTGTACAGCACTTCTTTCTTTCACCTATCTGCAATAAAGAAAACATAGACCAAAGATTAGAAATTGTGTTCTTTTCTGGGGAACTACACAGCGTGCCGGGGTTCACCTTACACCTGGAGAGAGTCAGCTGGGGAAAGAGACAGACAGACAGGCAGACAGGGACAGAGACAGGCAGACAGGGACAGAGACAGGCAGACAGGGACAGAGACAGGCAGACAGGGACAGAGACAGGCAGACAGGGACAGAGACAGGCAGACAGGGACAGAGACAGGCAGACAGGGACAGAGACAGGCAGACAGGGACAGAGACAGGCAGACAGGGACAGAGACAGGCAGACAGGGACAGAGAAGACAGCCAGAGAGACAGACAGACAGGGACAGAGACAGGCAGACAGGGACAGAGACAGGCAGACAGGGACAGAGACAGGCAGACAGGGACAGAGACAGGCAGACATGCAGACAGGGACAGAGACAGGCAGACAGGGAAGGAGAAGACAGCCAGAGAGACAGACAGACATGCAGACAGGGACAGAGACAGGCAGACAGGGACAGAGAAGACAGCCAGAGAGACAGACAGACAGGGACAGAGACAGGCAGACAGGGACAGAGACAGGCAGACAGGGACAGAGACAGGCAGACAGGGACAGAGACAGGCAGACAGGGACAGAGACAGGCAGACATGCAGACAGGGACAGAGACAGGCAGACAGGGAAGGAGAAGACAGCCAGAGAGACAGACAGACATGCAGACAGGGACAGAGACAGGCAGACAGGGAAGGAGAAGACAGCCAGAGAGACAGACAGACATGCAGACAGGGACAGAGACAGGCAGACAGGGAAGGAGAAGACAGCCAGAGAGACAGACAGACATGCAGACAGGGACAGAGACAGGCAGACAGGGAAGGAGAAGACAGCCAGAGAGACAGACAGACAGGGACAGAGACAGGCAGACAGGGACAGAGAAGACAGCCAGAGAGACAGGCAGACAGGGACAGAGACAGGCAGACAGGGACAGAGAAGACAGCCAGAGAGACAGACAGACAGGGACAGAGACAGGCAGACAGGGACAGAGAAGACAGCCAGAGAGACAGACAGACATGCAGACAGGGACAGAGACAGGCAGACAGGGAAGGAGAAGACAGCCAGAGAGACAGACAGACAGACATGCAGACAGGGACAGAGACAGACAGACATGCAGACAGGGACAGAGACAGGCAGACATGCAGACAGGGACAGAGACAGGCAGACAGGGACAGAGACAGACAAAGAGACAGACAGACATGCAGACAGGGACAGAGACAGGCAGACAGGGACAGAGACAGGCAGACAGGGACAGAGACAGGCAGACAGGGACAGAGACAGGCAGACATGCAGACAGGGACAGAGACAGGCAGACAGGGAAGGAGAAGACAGCCAGAGAGACAGACAGACATGCAGACAGGGACAGAGACAGGCAGACAGGGAAGGAGAAGACAGCCAGAGAGACAGACAGACATGCAGACAGGGACAGAGACAGACAGACAGGGAAGGAGAAGACAGCCAGAGAGACAGACAGACATGCAGACAGGGACAGAGACAGACAGACATGCAGACAGGGACAGAGACAGGCAGACATGCAGACAGGGACAGAGACAGGCAGACAGAGAAGGAGAAGACAGCCAGAGAGACAGACAGACATGCAGACAGGGACAGAGACAGGCAGACAGGGACAGAGACAGGCAGACAGGGAAGGAGAAGACAGCCAGACAGACATGCAGACAGGGACAGAGACAGGCAGACAGGGAAGGAGAAGACAGCCAGAGAGACAGACAGACATGCAGACAGGGACAGAGACAGACAGACAGGGAAGGAGAAGACAGCCAGAGAGACAGACAGCCAGAGAGACAGACAGACATGCAGACAGGGACAGAGACAGACAGACAGGGAAGGAGAAGACAGCCAGAGAGACAGACAGACATGCAGACAGGGACAGAGACAGACAGACAGGGAAGGAGAAGACAGCCAGAGAGACAGACAGACATGCAGACAGGGACAGAGACAGGCAGACAGGGAAGGAGAAGACAGCCAGAGAGACAGACAGACATGCAGACAGGGACAGAGACAGGCAGACAGGGAAGGAGAAGACAGCCAGAGAGACAGACAGACATGCAGACAGGGACAGAGACAGGCAGACAGGGAAGGAGAAGACAGCCAGAGAGACAGACAGACATGCAGACAGGGACAGAGACAGGCAGACAGGGAAGGAGAAGACAGCCAGAGAGACAGACAGACATGCAGACAGGGACAGAGACAGGCAGACAGGGAAGGAGAAGACAGCCAGAGAGACAGACAGACATGCAGACAGGGACAGAGACAGACAGACAGGGAAGGAGAAGACAGCCAGAGAGACAGACAGACATGCAGACAGGGACAGAGACAGGCAGACAGGGAAGGAGAAGACAGCCAGAGAGACAGACAGACATGCAGACAGGGACAGAGATAGGCAGACAGAGAAGGAGGAGACAGCCAGAGAGACAGACAAAGATAGATGGGGAAAGACACAGACCTTGATAAAGACAGACGGGGAAAGAGACAGAGAAATAGAGACAGACAAGAAAAGAGACAGACAGAGACAGGCAGACAGGAAAAGACAGACAAAGAGACTGGGAGACAGACGGGGAAAGAGACAGACGGGGAAAGAAACAGACGGGGAAAGAGACACACGGGGAAAGAGACACACGGGGAAAGAGGCAGACGAGGAAAGAGACAGACCTGGAAAGAGACAGACCTGGAAAGAGACGGACAGAGACAGACAGACATGCAGACAGGGACAGAGACAGATCTGGAAAGAGACAGACGGAGCACATTACTTGGCCAATTTAGTTAAATCTGTGTGGAATATCTGTGGTGATGAAATATATGTTGTGAAATGCTTCTATTAGCTTAGTTTTTGCCTTTTAATAATTACATTTATATCTATTTGTTTTGTGGTTTTTGTGTAGAATACATTTTTGTTAAAACATTCTATTTTGTTAACAGCAGTTATTAACCCAGGTGAAGCCAGGTAGTACAGCTAGTATATAATAAACACATGAAATAGATCCCTCTGTGTGTAATGACTCTATATTATAATAAATACGTGAAATAGATCTCTCTGTGTAATGACTCTATATTATAATAAATACGTGAAATAGATCTCTCTGTGTAATGACTCTATATTATAATAAATACGTGAAATAGATCCCTCTGTGTGTAATGACTCTATATTATAATAAATACGTGAAATAGATCCCTCTGTGTAATGACTCTATATTATAATAAATACGTGAAATAGATCTCTCTGTGTGTAATGACTCTATATAATATATAATACACACATGAAATAGATCCTTCTGTGTGTAATGACTCTACATAATAGATCATAAACAAGTGAAATAGATCCGTGTGTAATGACTCTATATAATATATAATAAACATGTGAAATAGATCCCTCCGTGTGTAATGACTCTATATAATATATAATACACACAGGAAATAAATCCTTCTGTGTGTAATGACTCTATATAATATATAATAAACACGTGAAATAGATCCATCTGTGTGTAATGATTCTATATAATATATAGATCTATCTGTGTGTAATGACTCTATATAATAGATCATAAACAAGTGAAATAGATCCCTTTGTGTGTAATGACTCTATATAATATATTACACACTTGAAATAGATCCTGTGAGGTAAATCCGGAGAGATGACGATAAATCATGATATTCAAGTATGTCAGGAAGCCCTCTCCTGGTGTCAACCCCCCTTTCCCCCACACAACTGGTTTAGCAACAAATCCATGGCCATGTCCTGTGATATGGAAATTAGGTGGCTTTAGGACAATGGATACAGGATGACTCCCTGCCGTCACCCTGTAGTAGGAGCTGCTAGCTAGTTAGCAAGGCTATGGAAATAGCCAGACAGAACGACTCCAGTAAAAAAGGGTTCATATCTCGCAAGCCATATCTCCGATAAATATGGCAACCATAACAATGGTGTCTCCGCATGTGGACGATGCTGGCACACCCTTTTTATGGAAGTAGGACATTGGGAAACACACCAAACGTGATATCAGCCATATGGGAACTCGTAGACAGGTCATGAGTCCCCTCGTTCTGCAGCTAAATTCATAACTGTCACAATGAGAGCATTGGCGTCCGCCTACGACGCTCCCAGGCAAAGTTATGGCCAAAATCCCCTTTTCTGGATAATTCTGATCCATGCAGGGGGAGTGGCAGTGCTTCCCTGTGAGGTCACTAAGGTAGGAGGAGACCTGGATTTGCCCAGGTTGATAACCCTACTTCGGCCATTTTCCAGCGTTCTTCTGCTCGGGGGCCTGGTTGGGACAGACCTGTGAGAGAGTTCCTGGAAACCTGGTCTACAGCGCCCCCCTGTGGCCAGACACACAAGGTAACTGATGTAATTGTATACCTGTTTGTAACCCATGCTTTGCTTGTAACTGTACTCTGACATAACTGTATATTCTGTAGATTCCCTATTGTATATATTGTAGTTTCTAGTGTGCTTTAGGCGATTAAATTATATAATTAATCCTGGGCTGTTCTGTTATCTCGATCTCGAATCCCACGTCTGTGTGTTCGGCTAATAGTTACCGTAAATCGGTTGGTGGCAGCGAATTGTGCCAAGGATTATTGTGGGGAGGCCAGTGAGATTCGGGAAGATATTATATATTCCGCCCGCGGAGGTCGGGGGAATATATACCCTACTCTCACCGGGGACCCTTCAATAATCGGCATAAGTAGTATAGCGGCCTCCTTGCTTATTGTCGGGCAATTCCATAATTGGCCTGACTATAAGAGGGGCGCTAGAGAGCGCGTCACGTGCTCTGTCTGTCGGTCGGGAGGTATAAAGGAGGGGTGACCCCACTTGTTACCCCCCGATTGTGACGTACTGGTAGCCAGCGCGGGGGATTTCTGAGTGACCCCCCGGTGGTTTGTGACATATTGGTGGCATAGCGGTGGGATCGAGATAATAGTGTGTGTGAGTGTGAGACCCATACTCCCAGACACTAAAGACTGCCTGCAGCAGCTGTGGCTGCTGGGGTCTTCAGACCAGCTCAACACTAGAGTGTCAGAGTGCAGATACTGTAAGGTGTGTGGAGGCATCAGGTGTCAGTTCTGTGTCAGTGACCAAAGTCTGCAACAATGGCTGATAGCACCAGGAGCAAAGCCAAAGGAATGGCCGATGCTCAGGCCAGAGACGATGAGGAGGTTGTCCACGAGCCCTCCAGGAGCCCGACGCCAGAGAACAGCTCTGCAGAGGACATCGCACAACCTGGGACTGCTGGACAAGATGAGGAGGAGCTCGCCCAAGGTTCCTCAACGAGCCAGATGCCAGCCCTCCGCTCTGCAATGGACAGTGAAGCACCAGGCTCCGCAGCGGGCCGCAGATCACCACGTGCCATTCCACCGAGCCTGGGAGGCTCGGATAGCCTTCTTCAAATGGCTATGGCCCTTCTCCAGGCTGGAGACCGGGATACCTACGAGATACTCATGGCAGAGCGCAGGGCAGAGCGGCAGGCAGCGCGTGAAGAGCGCCAGGCAGAGCGTGACTACCAGCTGCAGCTAGCTCAGCTCCGGCCCTCATCAGCCACACGTGACCTTCAAGACACCAAACTTCCAAAGGTCCGTGTTGAGGACTTCCCAGTGCTGGAGAAGGATGGAGACTTGGACTCTTTCTTGACTGCTTTTGAGCGGACTTGCTTGCAGCACCATCTGAACAAGGACCAGTGGGCCAAATACCTGACCCCCCGTTTAAGGGGTAAGGCCCTGGATATCCTTGGGGACTTGCCTGCTGAGGCAGATCAGGGCTACGACACCATCAAGCGGGCCCTGATCCAACAGTACAACCTCACCCCGGAGTCCTACCGCAAGAAGTTCCGGAGCCTACAGAAGGGACCAAAGGACTCCTGGGCTGACCACCGGCGGGCACTTGCCCGAGCTGCCGACCACTGGACCCAAGGCCTGCAGCTTTCCACCGGACCGGAGATCCTGGACTTGTTCATCACGGAGCAACTCTTGTGGAACTGCCCTGAGGATCTCCGCCAGTTCATCCGAGACCAGAAGCCAAAGGGATCCACGGCTACAGCTGCCCTTGCCGATGACTACACCAACAACCGGGCCCCTGAGGCCAGGAGAGCGGCCACCAGCAGCACCTGGAGAGGGGGTAAGATGAATTCTGCGACTGCCCCACCTGCCCCTAGACTGCAGGGGGTGTCCCCCTCAACTCCCCTCTCCAGGCCCGTGGCGGAACCAAGACGGTGCCACCAGTGCAACCTACCTGGACACTTCAAGGCCATGTGCCCTCAGCGTCCCAAGGCCCCGGCTCCGTCCCCGTCCCAAGGGCCGCCCAAGGTGTATTGTGTGGGTGGGGGTGGTGGTAGGTCCCTGGACAGCTTCCAACCTGTCACCGTCGGCCAGTCTGTGACCATAGGACTGCGAGACAGCGCCTCGGAAGTGACTCTGGTGCGGCCTGAGATGGTGTCCCCCCAAGACTTGATCCCTGGAAAAACCCTCGCTGTCTCCGGGATTGGAGGCATTGACCCGGCGCTGCCTGTTGCTGACATATATGTGGACTGGGGCGCAGGGCGAGGGGTGAGGGAGGTGGGGGTAACTGATCGGATCCCTGCAAACGTGCTACTTGGGACAGATTTGGGGCAGATAACCTCCCAGTTTGGGCCCCAACCAAGGGCTGAACCTTCAGCCAGTATTGACATGACTCCTAACAATGTTAATGTGTTATCTATGAATGATGTAAGGGAGGAGGGAGTGAACTCTGATATTTCTGCTTGCATAGACACCATAGACACACACTCAGCTGCAGCTGTGACAGGGGAGGGGGTCAGAGAAAGGTGTGACAATGCCTCTACAAGTAACCAGCCTGTGAGCTGGGATCTGTTGCCCTCTGCAGGGATAAGCAGAGAGCAGGGTGCTGCAGGGGGAGGACCAGTGTGTGGGGTGGGGGCTACCACAGCAAATGTGGGGTCCCCAGAGATTTCACAGCGGGGTTCTGTTGCTGCAGGAGGGGAACAGGCAGGTGAGATTGGGGCCGGTCCAGGAGCGGAAGTGCTCCCAGGTAAGATCTCGGTGCATGGTTCCCCCACAACCGGGGTGTCAGGAAGCCAGGTAGGTCTGCCTGAACCGGCGACTTGGTCAGGAACGGAGGAGGAGCAGGCACGACCCACGGTCGCAGCGGCTGTGGCCGCTGTCACCCGCAGTGGGAGTGCTGGAAGCCAAGGGGCCTCCCGGAGGTCCGATAGCTCTTCCCCTTCTGACCAAGTGGCAGCCGAGTCAGGTGGAGGCCAGGACACAGGTCCCGGGGTACTGACCGAAGATGTGACAGTCTCGTCGATTCTGGCCACATCTGGTCAGGGGTTTCAGGCAGCGTTAGAAGCTGACGACAGCCTGAAAGCTCTAAAGGAGCAGGCGGCACAGCCTCCCTCGGACTCGGACCCGGAGCGAGTGGTCTGGGACCAAGGACGGCTGTACCGGGCCACGGTCCAGCAGGGTTCACCGGAGGCGTGGCCCAGGGACCGACAGTTGGTGGTACCCTATCCGTTCCGGACGGAGTTGTTGCGGATCGCACATGAGATTCCGATGGCCGGACACCTAGGGATCGCTAAGACCAAGGCCAGGTTAAACCAGCATTTCTACTGGCCAAAAATGGGGGCCGATGTGGCTGCCTACTGCCGTTCGTGTGAAACCTGTCAGAGAGTGGGGAAGGCGGGGCCACACCCCAAAGCCCCACTAGTATCTCTGCCAATCATCGATGAGCCTTTCAGGAGGGTGGCTGTGGATCTGGTCGGCCCGCTGGCCATCCCCAGCAGCTCCGGGAAACGCTTCATACTGACGGTAGTGGACTATGCCACCCGGTACCCAGAAGCAGTGGCCTTGTCGTCCATTCGGGCTGACAAGGTGGCCACCGCATTGCTGGAGATTTTCTCCCGAGTGGGTTTTCCCCAGGAAATGCTCACTGACCGGGGGACCCAATTCATGTCCCAGCTGATGGAGACCCTCTGTAAGCAAGTCCAGGTGCGACATCTGGTGGCCAGCCCGTACCATCCACAGACTAATGGCCTGTGCGAGCGGTTCAATGGCACCTTAAAGCAGATGCTTAAGATGTTGGTCGACTCCCATGGGCGTGACTGGGAGCGGTATCTCCCACACCTGTTATTTGCTTACCGGGAGGTTCCACAGGCCTCAACAGGATTCTCACCGTTTGAGCTCCTGTACGGGCGACGTGTGCGGGGCCCCCTGGCTCTGGTGAAAGAGGCTTGGGAAGGGGATTTGGCCACCCCTGGAGTGTCGGTTATCGAGTATGTCATGCGCTTCCGGGACAAAATGCAGGCCTTGACGCAACTGGTACACGACAATATGGCTCAAGCCCAGGCCGATCAGAAGCGTTGGTACGACCAGAACGCTTGTGAGAGGACCTACCAAGTGGGTCAAGAGGTGTGGGTACTGGTCCCCGTACCACAGGACAAGCTTCAGGCAGCCTGGGAAGGCCCATACCTCGTGTACCAGCAGCTCAACCCTGTGACGTACCTGGTCACCCTGGACCCTGCCCGTGGAAGGCGGAAGCCCTTCCATGTGAACATGATGAAGGCACATCATGAGCGGGAGGCATGTGCACTCCCTGTGTGCAACCTGCCCGAGGAGGGAGAAGCGGAAACCCTCTTGGATATGCTAGCCCAGGTCCGGGCAGGCGGATCCATTGAGGATGTGGAGGTTGGCCACCAGCTCTTGGAGGACCAACGGTCCCAGCTGTGGGCCACCCTACACCCCTTCCGGGGGTTGTTTACCAACCAGCCCGGAAGGACTGACTTGGCTGTCCATCACGTGGACACTGGGGATCATCCCCCGATCCGGCGTTCAGCATATCGGGTCTCCCTGGAGGTGCAGCAACACATGCGCCAGGAGATTGACGAGATGCTGGAGCTGGGGGTGATCCAGGCATCCAACAGCGCTTGGGCCTCGCCTGTAGTCCTCGTCCCTAAGAAGGACCGAACCACTCGGTTCTGCGTGGACTACAGGGGGCTCAATGCTGTCACGGTCGCCGATGCGTACCCAATGCCACGCATCGATGACCTGCTCGATCAGTTGGCCGGGGCTCAGTACCTGACCATCATGGATCTGAGCCGGGGATATTGGCAGATCCCCCTGACTCGCAAGGCCAGGGAACGCTCTGCCTTTATTACCCCATTTGGACTGTACGAGTCCACGGTGATGCCATTCGGGATGAGGAATGCCCCTGCCACTTTCCAGCGGATGGTCAACACCCTGCTCAAGGGACTTGAAGGGTACGCGGCCGCGTACCTGGATGACATTGCCGTCTTCAGTCCCACCTGGGAGGACCACCTAGAGCATCTAGCACAGGTGCTCAGGCGGATCCACCGGGCAGGTTTGACCATCAAGCCGGGAAAGTGTCAGCTGGCCATGAGCGAGGTCCAGTACCTCGGTCACCGGGTAGGCGGGGGAACACTGAAGCCCGAGCCTGAGAAAGTGGAAGCCATCGCATCCTGGCCCACCCCCAGGACCAAGAAGCAGGTGATGTCCTTCTTGGGGACCGCTGGGTACTATAGGAGGTTTGTTCCATGCTATAGTAGCCTGGCAAAACCCTTGACGGACCTCACCAAGAAGAAGCTGCCCTCTGCAGTCGATTGGACAATGGACTGCGAGACAGCCTTCCGGGCCCTAAAGGACGCCCTGTCCAGCCCGCCCGTGCTACAGGCAGCCGACTTCACGCGGCCGTTTGTAGTACAGACCGACGCCAGTGACTTCGGCCTCGGTGCGGTGCTCAGCCAGGTGGACTCTGCGAGCCAAGAGCACCCGGTCTTGTACCTGAGCAGGAAGCTGTTACCAAGGGAAGTTGCCTATTCCACGATGGAGAAGGAGTGCCTGGCCATAGTGTGGGCCCTGCAGCGTCTGCAACCCTATCTATACGGGCGCCACTTCATCGTGGAGACGGACCACAATCCCCTCAGCTGGTTGCACACCGTCTCTGGGACGAATGGGCGATTGTTGCGATGGAGCCTTGCGCTCCAGCAATACAACTTCACCATTCGCCACAAAAGGGGCCGTGACCACGGTAACGCAGACGGGCTGTCCCGACAAGGAGAGGTCGCGGACGGGCGCACGGGGGAACACCGGAGTGTGCTGCCCCCTAGCGCCCTCAAAAGGGGGGAGGTGTGAGGTAAATCCGGAGAGATGACGATAAATCATGATATTCAAGTATGTCAGGAAGCCCTCTCCTGGTGTCAACCCCCCTTTCCCCCACACAACTGGTTTAGCAACAAATCCATGGCCATGTCCTGTGATATGGAAATTAGGTGGCTTTAGGACAATGGATACAGGATGACTCCCTGCCGTCACCCTGTAGTAGGAGCTGCTAGCTAGTTAGCAAGGCTATGGAAATAGCCAGACAGAACGACTCCAGTAAAAAAGGGTTCATATCTCGCAAGCCATATCTCCGATAAATATGGCAACCATAACAATGGTGTCTCCGCATGTGGACGATGCTGGCACACCCTTTTTATGGAAGTAGGACATTGGGAAACACACCAAACGTGATATCAGCCATATGGGAACTCGTAGACAGGTCATGAGTCCCCTCGTTCTGCAGCTAAATTCATAACTGTCACAATGAGAGCATTGGCGTCCGCCTACGACGCTCCCAGGCAAAGTTATGGCCAAAATCCCCTTTTCTGGATAATTCTGATCCATGCAGGGGGAGTGGCAGTGCTTCCCTGTGAGGTCACTAAGGTAGGAGGAGACCTGGATTTGCCCAGGTTGATAACCCTACTTCGGCCATTTTCCAGCGTTCTTCTGCTCGGGGGCCTGGTTGGGACAGACCTGTGAGAGAGTTCCTGGAAACCTGGTCTACAGCGCCCCCCTGTGGCCAGACACACAAGGTAACTGATGTAATTGTATACCTGTTTGTAACCCATGCTTTGCTTGTAACTGTACTCTGACATAACTGTATATTCTGTAGATTCCCTATTGTATATATTGTAGTTTCTAGTGTGCTTTAGGCGATTAAATTATATAATTAATCCTGGGCTGTTCTGTTATCTCGATCTCGAATCCCACGTCTGTGTGTTCGGCTAATAGTTACCGTAAATCGGTTGGTGGCAGCGAATTGTGCCAAGGATTATTGTGGGGAGGCCAGTGAGATTCGGGAAGATATTATATATTCCGCCCGCGGAGGTCGGGGGAATATATACCCTACTCTCACCGGGGACCCTTCAATAATCGGCATAAGTAGTATAGCGGCCTCCTTGCTTATTGTCGGGCAATTCCATAATTGGCCTGACTATAAGAGGGGCGCTAGAGAGCGCGTCACGTGCTCTGTCTGTCGGTCGGGAGGTATAAAGGAGGGGTGACCCCACTTGTTACCCCCCGATTGTGACGTACTGGTAGCCAGCGCGGGGGATTTCTGAGTGACCCCCCGGTGGTTTGTGACAGATCCCTCTGTGTGTAATGACTCTATATAATATATAAGAATAGATCCCTCTGTGTGTAATGACTCTACATAATATATAATACACACGTGAAATAGATCTCTCTGTGTGTAATGACTCTATATAATATATAGATATAGATTCCTCTGTGTGTAATGACTCTATATAATATATAGATATAGATCCCTCTGTGTGTAATGACTCTATATAATATATAGATCCCTCTATGTGTAATGACTCTATATATACACGTGTCACTTTTTGTATTGAATTACTGAAATAAATTCACTTTTTGATGATATTCTAATTTATTGAGAAACGCTTATATCTTTATAGGATACAGAACCCCATAGGGACCATATATTGGGGCGCCCCGGACTCCGGTCTCTGCTCTGCTGACAGCGGTTCTTTCTAGAGTCTGTGCAGCCTTTCCCGTTGTTACATTGTAACATTTTTGCAGACTCTTCAGTGATTTGTGACTCCCGCTGTCACCGACACAACGACTCGGGATGATTGCAGGCAGCGAGGGCGGACTGCACCGTCACATTGTAACCAGAAGAGGAAATGTCCTGCCGTATAACCAGCGCCTGATTCTCCAGAAAGGGAAGTTACCGCATCACGCGATGACATCATCCTCCATCATCACCCGCGTCACATGACACATCCCCGCCGAGAGGAAGGAGCCGCACACTGCGCTCAATTACCAGATGACAGATCTATTCTCATTAACCGCGTTCATCAATATCCGATTTCCAAGAAACAGATGATGACATCAGGCAGCAAAACGGCCGACGAAGCAAGAGTCCGCACTAAAGCCCCCTCCACCTGCAGCCAGGGGACTGCAACGGCATCACGTCCATAGCGGCAGTATTACAGTGCAGTGCTCAGCATATATGAGTACACCCCTGCTGTATGTGTTATATACAGTGCATAGCATAAATGAGTACACCCCTGCTGTGTTATATACAGAGCTCAGCATAAATGAGTACACCCCTCCTGTATGTGCCATATACAGAGCTCAGCATAAATGAGTACACCCCTACTGTATGTGTTATATACAGTGCTCAGCATAAATGAGTACACCCCTGCTGTATGTGTGATATACAGTGCTCAGCATAAATGAGTACACCCCTGCTGTGTGTGAGATATACAGAGCTCAGCATAAATGAGTACACCCCTGCTGTGTTATATACAGTGCTCAGCATAAATGAGTACACCCCTGCTGTATGTGTTATATACAGTGCTCAGCATAAATGAGTACACCCCTGCTGTATGTGTGATATACAGTGCTCAGCATAAATGAGTACACCCCTGCTGTCTGTGTAATATACAGAGCTCAGCATAAATGAGTACACCCCTGCTGTATGTGTGATATACAGAGCTCAGCATAAATGAGTACACCCCTGCTGTATGTATGTGTTATATACAGTGCTCAGCATAAATGAGTACACCCCTGCTGTATGTGTGATATACAGTGCTCAGCATACATGAGTACACCCCCTGTATGTGCCACATATAGCACTCAGCATAAATCAGTACACCCCCTGTATGTATTATATACAGTGCTCAGCATAAATGAGTACACCCCTCCTGCACGTGCCATATACAATGTTCAGCATAAATGAGTACACTCCCTATAAATTCCATATACAGTGCTTAGTACAAATGAGTACACCCCTCCTGTATGTGCCATATACAGTGATCAGCATAAATGAGTATACTCCTCATGTGTGTTTTATATACAGTGGTTATATTCTTGTACTTAGGGGCAGTATTATAGTAGTTATATTCTTGTATATAGGTGGCAGTATTATAATAGTTATATTTTTGTATATAGAGATCAGTATTATAGTAGTTATATTCTTGTATATAGGAGGCAGTATTATAGTAGTTATATTCTTGTACATAGGGGCAGTATTATAGTAGTTATATTCTTGTACATAGGGGCAGTATTATAGTAGTTATATTCTTGTATATAGAGAGCAGTATTATAGTAGTTATATTCTTGTATATAGGGGCAGTATTATAGTAGTTATATTCTTGTACATAGGGGGCAGTATTATAGTAGTTATATTCTTGTATATAGAGAGCAGTATTATAGTAGTTATATTCTTGTATATAGGGGCAGTATTATAGTAGTTATATTCTTGTACATAGGGGGCAGTATTATAGTAGTTATATTCTTGTACTTAGGGGCAGTATTATAGTAGTTATATTCTTGTACATAGGGGCAGTATTATAGTAGTTATATTCTTGTATATAGGGGCAGTATTATAGTAGTTATATTCTTGTACATAGGGGGCAGTATTATAGTAGTTATATTCTTGTACATAGGGGGCAGTATTATAGTAGTTATATTCTTGTACATAGGGGGCAGTATTATAGTAGTTATATTCTTGTATATAGAGAGCAGTATTATAGTAGTTATATTCTTGTATATAGGGGCAGTATTATAGTAGTTATATTCTTGTACATAGGGGGCAGTATTATAGTAGTTATATTCTTGTACTTAGGGGCAGTATTATAGTAGTTATATTCTTGTATATAGGTGGCAGTATTATAATAGTTATATTCTTGTACATATGAGCAGTATTATAGTAGTTATATTCTTGTACATAGGGGGCAGTATTATATTAGTTATATTCTTGTACAGAGGGGCAGTATTATAGTAGTTATATTCTTGTATATAGGAGGCAGTATTATAGTAGTTATATTCTTGTACATAGGAGCAGTATTATAGTAGTTATATTCATGTACATAGGGGGCAGTATTATAGTAGTTATATTCTTGTACATAGGGGCAGTATTATAATAGTTAAATTCTTGTACATAGGAGCAGTATTATAGTAGTTATATTCTTGTACATAGGGGGCAGTATTATAGTAGTTATATTCTTGTACATAGGGGCAGTATTATAGTACTGTAGTTATATTCTTGTATATAGGTGGCAGTATTATAGTAGTTATATTCTTGTATATAGGAGGCAGTATTATAGTAGTTATATTCTTGTATATAGGAGGCAGTATTATAGTAGTTATATTCTTGTATATAGGAGGCAGTATTATAGTAGTTATATTCTTGTATATAGGAGGCAGTATTATAGTAGTTATATTCTTGTACATAGGAGCAGTATTATAGTAGTTATATTCTTGTACATAGGGGGCAGTATTATAGTAGTTATATTCTTGTATATACAGAGCAGTATTATAGTAGTTACATTCTTGTACATAGGAGCAGTATTATAGTAGTTATATTCTTGTATATAGGGGCAGTATTATAGTAGTTGTATCCTTGTACATAGGAGGCAGTATTATAGTAGTTATGTTCTTGTATATAGGGGCAGTATTATAGTAGTTATATTCTTGTACATAGGAGGCAGTATTATAGTAGTTATGTTCTTGTATATAGGGGCAGTATTATAGTAGTTATATTCTTGTATATAGGGGCAGTATTATAGTAGTTATATTTTGTATATACAGAGCAGTATTATAGTAGTTATATTCTTGTACATAGGGTGCAATATTATAGTAGTTATATCCTTGTACATAGGAGGCAGTATTATAGTAGTTATATTTTTGTATATACAGAGCAGTATTATAGTAGTTATATTCTTGTACATAGGAGCAGTATTATAGTAGTTATATTCTTTTACATAGGAGGCAGTATTATAGTAGCTATATTCTTGTACATAGGAGGCAGTATTATAGTAGTTATGTTCTTGTACATAGGGGGCAGTATTATAGTAGTTATATTATTGTACATAGGAGCAGCATTATAGTAGTTATATTCTTGTACATAGGGGGCAGTATTATAGTAGTTATATTCTTGTACATAGGAGCAGCATTATAGTAGTTATATTCTTGTATATAGGAGCAGTATTATAGTAGTTATATTCTTGTACATAGGAGGCAGTATTATAGTAGTTATATTCTTGTAAATAGGGTGCAATATTATAGTAGTTGTATCCTTGTACATAGGGGCAGTATTATAGTAGTTATATTCTTGTACATAGGGGGCAGTATTATAGTAGTTATATTCTTGTATATAGGGGCAGTATTATAGTAGTTATGTTCTTGTATATAGGGGCAGTATTATATTAGTTATATTCTTGTACATAGGGGCAGTATTATAGTAGTTATATCCTTGTACATAGGAGGCAGTATTATAGTAGTTATATTCTTGTACATAGGGGGCTGTATTATAGTAGTTATATTCTTGTACATAGGGGGCTGTATTATAGTAGTTATATTCTTGTACATAGGGGCAGTATTATAGTAGTTATATTCTTGTACATAGGGGGCAGTATTATAGTAGTTATATTCTTGTATATAGGAGGCAGTATTATAGTAGTTATATCCTTGTACATAGGAGGCAGTATTATAGTAGTTATATTCTTGTACATAGGGGGCAGTATTATAGTAGTTATATTCTTGTACATAGGGGCAGTATTATAGTAGTTATATTCTTGTACATAGGGGGCAGTATTATAGTAGTTATATTCTTGTATATAGGAGGCAGTATTATAGTAGTTATATTCTTGTACATAGGAGCAGTATTATAGTAGTTATATTCTTGTACATAGGGGGCAGTATTATAGTAGTTATATTCTTGTATATACAGAGCAGTATTATAGTAGTTATATTCTTGTATATAGGGGCAGTATTATAGTAGATATATTCTTGTATATAAGGGGCAGTATTATAGTAGTTATATTCTTGTATTTAGGGGGCAGTATTATAGTAGTTATATTCTTGTATATAAGGGGCAGTATTATAGTAGTTATATTCTTGTATATAGGAGCAGTATTATAGTAGTTATATTCTTGTATATAGGGGCAGTATTATAGTAATTATATTCTTGTACATAGGGGGCAGTATTATAGTAGTTATATTCTTGGACATAGGGGGCAGTATTATAGTAGATATATTCTTGTATATAGTGGCAGTATTATAGTAGATATATTCTTGTATATAGGGGCAGTATTATAGTAGTTATATTCTTGTATATAGGGGCAGTATTATAGTAGTTATATTCTTGTATATAGGAGCAGTATTATAGTAGTTATATTCTTGTACATAGGGGCAGTATTATAGTAGTTATATTCTTGTACATAGGGGGCAGTATTATAGTAGTTATATTCTTGTATATAGGGGCAGTATTATAGTAGTTATATTCTTGTACATAGGGGGCAGTATTATAGTAGTTATATTCCTGTACATAGGGGCAGTATTATAGTAGTTATATTCTTGTACATAGGAGCAGTATTATAGTAGTTATATTCTTGTACATAGGGGCAGTATTATAGTAGTTATATTCTTGTACATAGGGGGCAGTATTATAGTAGTTATATTCCTGTACATAGGGGCAGTATTATAGTAGTTATATTCTTGTACATAGGGGGCAGTATTATAGTAGTTATATTCTTGGACATAGGGGGCAGTATTATAGTAGATATATTCTTGTATATAGTGGCAGTATTATAGTAGATATATTCTTGTATATAGGAGCAGTATTATAGTAGTTATATTCTTGTACATAGGGGCAGTATTATAGTAGTTATATTCTTGTACATAGGGGGCAGTATTATAGTAGTTATATTCTTGTATATAGGGGCAGTATTATAGTAGTTATATTCTTGTACATAGGGGCAGTATTATAGTAGTTATATTCTTGTATATAAGGGGCAGTATTATAGTAGTTATATTCTTGTACATAGGGGCAGTATTATAGTAGTTATATTCTTGTACATAGGGGGAAGTATTATAGTAGTTATATTCCTGTACATAGGGGCAGTATTATAGTAGTTATATTCTTGTACATAGGGGCAGTATTATAGTAGTTATATTCTTGTATATAAGGGGCAGTATTATAGTAGTTATATTCTTGTACATAGGGGGCAGTATTATAGTAGTTATATTCTTGTACATAGGGGCAGTATTATAGTAGTTATATTCTTGTACATAGGGGCAGTATTATAGTAGTTATATTCTTGTACATAGGGGCAGTATTATAGTAGTTATATTCTTGTACATAGGGGGCAGTATTATAGTAGTTATATTCCTGTACATAGGGGCAGTATTATAGTAGTTATATTCTTGTACATAGGGGCAGTATTATAGTAGTTATATTCTTGTATATAAGGGGCAGTATTATAGTAGTTATATTCTTGTACATAGGAGCAGCATTATAGTAGTTATATTCTTGTACATAGGGGCAGTATTATAGTAGTTATATTCTTGTACATAGGGGGCAGTATTATAGTAGTTATATTCTTGTACATAGGGGCAGTATTATAGTAGTTATATTCTTGTACATAGGGGCAGTATTATAGTAGTTATATTCTTGTACATAGGGGCAGTATTATAGTAGTTATATTCTTGTACATAGGGGCAGTATTATAGTAGTTATATTCTTGTACATAGGGGCAGTATTATAGTAGTTATATTCTTGTACATAGGGGGCAGTATTATAGTAGTTATATTCTTGTACATAGGGGCAGTATTATAGTAGTTATATTCTTGTACATAGGGGGCAGTATTATAGTAGTTATATTCCTGTACATAGGGGCAGTATTATAGTAGTTATATTCTTGTACATAGGGGCAGTATTATAGTAGTTATATTCTTGTACATAGGGGCAGTATTATAGTAGTTATATTCTTGTACATAGGGGCAGTATTATAGTAGTTATATTCTTGTACATAGGGGCAGTATTATAGTAGTTATATTCTTGTACATAGGGACAGTATTATAGTAGTTATATTCTTGTACATAGGGGCAGTATTATAGTAGTTATATTCTTGTACATAGGGGCAGTATTATAGTAGTTATATTCTTGTACATAGGGGCAGTATGATGTCTATGGGAGCAGATAGTCTTCACTCACTAGTTAATAAACAAATGAAAATTAGAGACAAAGCTGTGATGCTTGGACTAGGGGATGTCTGGCGCTTTGTGCAACAGACAGTGTATATCGGGGACACAAAACAACAGACAGCTCTCACGCTAGCGAGAGGGGACACGTCCTGCACTCACCTGAGGCTGTTCCCTAAGCTCCCTCATGTCCCTATATGAATTCTTCACCCCTATAACCGATCACGTGCCTATATCCTCGCTTGCTGTAACCTCACCCTGGCTAGTGAGATGGCTGGCGAGAGCACTAGTCCCATCATAGCACTAATAAAACACAAGGGAAGGCAGACAGACGGGAGAATAGACAGAAAGGATATAACAACAAAGTTCCTCCTGAGCAGCCAGACACTAGGGCTGCCGGCAACAAAACTCCAGCTACAGCTCCTAGAGATGTGCGTCCTCCACAGCGGCTAGTGGAGAATGAATCTGTATAGCCGGCCTCATGTGACTATTTAAATGGAATGGGAGACTGTTGTGAATACATTTTCCAGTTTGGGGCTCCCTCTTGTGGTCAGTGCTGGCGGTGAAGTTGACTTGTTGAATGGGAGCCAGACACCTGTGGAGGACTGGCAATCACGTCATTCAGAGTAGTTTTCTCTTGTTACTTGCCTGTGCTCAATGTATCTCCTGTATGCTAAGGACATTCTGAAACCAGCCCTGCTCTCTACCAGAACTTCTCTCAGATAAGTGGTCTTTGTACCTCTGCTTATTGTTTCCACTTTCTTGTAGTTTTTTCTGTTTTGATATTCCTGTTATGCCGGTGTGGAGTTCTTGGTGGAGTTGGATCATTCCCTGCTGGTAGTGTCTGTGTACCTTGCTCCATGTTCTGCTATGTATTGTGTTTGTCATGCTTGGTATTAAATTCAGTCCCTCATCTATATCAGTATTTTTCTTGGATCCCAATAACACCAGAGTACTGATATAGTGGGGGAGAGCCTGTGTGGTCTCAGGATTTTCCATGTCAGGCGTGCTGAGATTTTTTAGGGTTTTTACGGCTGCAGACAGTTGCTCTTTCCTATGCTTTCTTATGCAGATAGTTTGGGCCTCATCTTTGCTGAATCTGTTCTCTAGCTACGTATTGTGTTTTCTCATATCACTGTAGTCTTTACATGTGGGGGGCTATCTACAGTCAGGGCCAGAAATATTTGGACAGTGACACAACTTTTGTTATTTTAGCTGTTTACAAAAACATGTTCAGAAATACAATTCTATATATAATATGGGCTGAAAGTGCACACTCCCAGCTGCAATATGAGAGTTTTCACATTCAAATCGGAGAAAGGGTTTAGGAATCATAGCTCTGTAATGCATAGCCTCCTCTTTTTCAAGGGACCAAAAGTAATTGGACAAGGGACTCTAAGGGCTGCAATTAACTTTGAAGGCGTCTCCCTCGTTAACCTGTAATCAATGAAGTAGTTAAAAGGTCTGGGGTTGATTACAGGTGTGTGGTTTTGCATTTGGAAGCTGTTGCTGTGACCAGACAACATGCGGTCTAAGGAACTCTCAATTGAGGTGAAGCAGAACATCCTGAGGCTGAAAAAAAAGAAAAAATCCATCAGAGAGATAGCAGACATGCTTGGAGTAGCAAAATCAACAGTCGGGTACATTCTGAGAAAAAAGGAATTGACTGGTGAGCTTGGGAACTCAAAAAGGCCTGGGCGTCCACGGATGACAACAGTGGTGGATGATCGCCGCATACTTTCTTTGGTGAAGAAGAAGCCGTTCACAACATCAACTGAAGTCCAGAACACTCTCAGTGAAGTAGGTGTATCTGTCTCTAAGTCACCAGTAAAGAGAAGACTCCATGAAAGTAAATACAAAGGGTTCACATCTAGATGCAAACCATTCATCAATTCCAAAAATAGACAGGCCAGAGTTACATTTGCTGAAAAACACCTCATGAAGCCAGCTCAGTTCTGGAAAAATATTCTATGGACAGATGAGACCAAGATCAACCTGTACCAGAATGATGGGAAGAAAAAAGTTTGGAGAAGAAAGGGAACGGCACATGATCCAAGGCACACCACACCCTCTGTAAAACATGGTGGAGGCCACGTGATGGCATGGGCATGCATGGCTTTCAATGGCACTGGGTCACTTGTGTTTATTGATGACATAACAGCAGACAAGAGTAGCCGGATGAATTCTGAAGTGTACCGGGATATACTTTCAGCCCAGATTCAGCCAAATGCCGCAAAGTTGATCGGACGGCGCTTCATAGTACAGATGGACAATGACCCCAAGCATACAGCCAAAGCTACCCAGGAGTTCATGAGTGCAAAAAAGTGGAACATTCTGCAATGGCCAAGTCAATCACCAGATCTTAACCCAATTGAGCATGCATTTCACTTGCTCAAATCCAGACTTAAGACGGAAAGACCCACAAACAAGCAAAACCTGAAGGCTGCGGCTGTAAAGGCCTGGCAAAGCATTAAGAAGGGGGAAACCCAGCGTTTGGTGATGTCCATGGGTTCCAGACTTAAGGCAGTGATTGCCTCCAAAGGATTCGCAACAAAATATTGAAAATAAAAATATTTTGTTTGGATTTGGTTTATTTGTCCAATTACTTTTGACCTCCTAAAATGTGGAGTGTTTGTAAAGAAATGTGACAATTCCTACAATTTATATCAGATATTTTTGTTCAAACCTTCAAATTAAACGTTACAATCTGCACTTGAATTCTGTTGTAGAGGTTTCATTTCAAATCCAATGTGGTGGCATGCAGAGCCCAACTCGCCAAAACTGTGTCACTGGCCAAAGATTTCTGGACCTAACTGTATATCTTTGGGGACTGCTCCGAGGCAGATTAGCTTTCTTAGATTTCTATCTGTAAGGATATCTTCGGCTGTGTCGAGGGGACTAGGTCATCGTAGGCTCGTCCCACGGCTACTTCTAGTTGTGTCAGTATTGGGTCTGCAGTCAGTTAAGGTTCCAGCCACTTTGGTTACACGTTTTTATCCTTTTCTGATCCTCCTCAGTCCCTGAATCATAACAGGAGAAGTCACAAAGCGGCTGCACCTGAGAAGGGCAAGTGGGCAACTGCCATTAACCCCTTCTGCACCGAGGGATAGCCTCATGAGGCAACGTGAGACTCCGGCCTCAATCCTGTCACCGGTGTCCTAATGGCGGGAGGCACTGGTGACCAGTGCTATAGTGGCCAAACATAGCGCTCCCCGGTGAATGAGTGATGTGCGGTCTTCTCTCCAGCCCGGGTAATACAGGAGTCATTCATGGTCTTTATTGTGTTACTCCAGATTATCTCCACTAATCAGATAAGAACAGTAAATGATGGTGAGTGACCGCTCCTTCAGGTCTTCAGCACTTTCTGGGCATTACACTTTTCTGGCTCCCACTGCTCAGGAAAATGAGTGAAGGGAATGTAGCAGGAGGCTCAGACTCTTCCAGCCTCTCAGCAGAGGACGGCATTTATGTCACCGACGATTCAGACGCCGAGAAAGTGCGGAAATGTGTTTCTGAAGCTCCTGGTGTCCATTGTATGTGGTTCAATGCTGAAACATTGCCTCAAAGTCAATGCTGAGCCCGTCCCTGGTGGTCTAGAGTCGCCTTACCAGGTCCTAATAAGTAACAACCATTGCCTCAAAGTCAATGCTGAGCCCGTCCCTGGTGGTCTAGAGTCACCTTACCAGGTCCTAATAAATAACAACCATTGCATCAAAGACAATGCTGAGCCCGTCCCTGGTGGTCTAGAGTCACCTTACCTGGTCCTAATAAGTAACAACCATTGCCTCAAAGTCAATGCTGAGCCCGTCCCTGGTGGTCTAGAGTCGCCTTATCTGGTCCTAATAAGTAACAACCATTGCCTCAAAGTCAATGCTGAGCCCGTCCCTGGTGGTCTAGAGTCACCTTACCTGGTCCTAATAAATAACAACCATTGCCTCAAAGTCAATGCTGAGCCCGTCCCTGGTGGTCTAGAGTAACCTTACCAGGTCCTAATAAATAACAACCATTGCCTCAAAGACAATGCTGAGCCCGTCCCTGGTGGTCTAGAGTCACCTTATCTGGTCCTAATAAGTAACAACCATTGCCTCAAAGACAATGCTGAGCCCGTCCCTGGTGGTCTAGAGTCGCCTTACCAGGTCCTAATAAATAACAACCATTGCCTCAAAGTCAATGCTGAGCCCGTCCCTGGTGGTCTAGAGTCACCTTATCTGGTCCTAATAAATAACAACCATTGCATCAAAGACAATGCTGAGCCCGTCCCTGGTGGTCTAGAGTCGCCTTACCAGGTCCTAATAAATAACAACCATTGCCTCAAAGTCAATGCTGAGCCCGTCCCTGGTGGTCTAGAGTCACCTTATCTGGTCCTAATAAGTAACAACCATTGCCTCAAAGACAATGCTGAGCCCGTCCCTGGTGGTCTAGAGTCACCTTACCAGGTCCTAATAAATAACAACCATTGCCTCAAAGACAATGCTGAGCCCGTCCCTGGTGGTCTAGAGTCACCTTATCTGGTCCTAATAAGTAACAACCATTGCCTCAAAGACAATGCTGAGCCCGTCCCTGGTGGTCTAGAGTCGCCTTACCAGGTCCTAATAAATAACAACCATTGCCTCAAAGTCAATGCTGAGCCCGTCCCTGGTGGTCTAGAGTCACCTTATCTGGTCCTAATAAATAACAACCATTGCATCAAAGACAATGCTGAGCCCGTCCCTGGTGGTCTAGAGTCGCCTTACCAGGTCCTAATAAATAACAACCATTGCCTCAAAGTCAATGCTGAGCCCGTCCCTGGTGGTCTAGAGTCACCTTATCTGGTCCTAATAAGTAACAACCATTGCCTCAAAGACAATGCTGAGCCCGTCCCTGGTGGTCTAGAGTCACCTTACCAGGTCCTAATAAGTAACAACCATTACCTCAAAGACAATGCTGAGCCCGTCCCTGGTGGTCTAGAGTCACCTTAACTAGTGGTAATAAATAACAACCATTGCCTCAAAGTCAATTCTGAGCCCGTCCCTGGTGGTCTAGAGTCACCTTACCAGGTCCTAATAAGTAACAATCATTGCCTCAAAGACAATGCTGAGCCCGTCCCTGGTGGTCTAGAGTAACCTTAGCAGGTCCTAATAAATAACAACCATTGCCTCAAAGTCAATGCTGAGCCCGTCCCTGGTGGTCTAGAGTCACCTTAACTAGTGGTAATAAATAACAACCATTGCCTCAAAGTCAATTCTGAGCCCGTCCCTGGTGGTCTAGAGTCACCTTACCAGGTCCTAATAAGTAACAACCATTGCCTCAAAGATGATGTTTGTGATATTGTGGGTCAAAGTAGTAATATCCCTGATGTGCTGGGTATAATAATAGTAATCTCTCCAGTGTCTTCTGGAGAAACAGTACATTTTGGTGTCTTGTAGGTAAAGATAATATACTTGGTGTTCTCTGGGTAATGCTGCCTACTGCCCTCTGCTGTCACTTCCTACTGTCTTCTTGCTGCCCTCTGCTGTCTCTCCCTGCTGCTCTCTTCTTTCTCTCCCTGCTGCTGCTCTCTGCTGTCTCTCCATGCTACTCTCTGCTGTCTCTCCTTGCTGCCCTCTGCTGTCGCCCCCTGCTGCTGCCCTCTTCTTTCTCTCTCTGCTGCTCTCTGCGGTCTCTCCCTGCTGCTGCCCTCTGATGTCTCTCCCTGCTGCTGCCCTCTGATGTCTCTCCCTGCCGCTGCCCTCTGATGTCTCTCCCTGCCGCTGCCCTCTGCTGTCTCTCCCTGCTGCTGCCCTCTGCTGTCTCTCCCTGCTGCCCTCTGCTGTCTCTTCCTGCTGCTGCCCTCTGCTGTCTCTTCCTGCTGCTGCCCTCTGCTGTCTCTTCCTGCTGCTGCCCTCTGCTGTCTCTTCCTGCTGCTGCCCTCTGCTGTCTCTTCCTGCTGCTGCCCTCTGCTGTCTCTTCCTGCTGCTGCCCTCTGCTGTCTCTCCCTGCTGCTGCCCTCTGCTGTCTCTCCCTGCTGCTGCCCTCTGCTGTCTCTCCCTGCTGCTGCCCTCTGCTGTCTCTCCCTGCTGCTGCCCTCTGCTGTCTCTCCCTGCTGCTGCCCTCTGCTGTCTCTCCCTGCTGCTGCCCTCTGCTGTCTCTCCCTGCTGCTGCCCTCTGCTGTCTCTCCCTGCTGCTGCCCTCTGCTGTCTCTCCCTGCTGCTGCCCTCTGCTGTCTCTCCCTGCTGCTGCCCTCTGCTGTCTCTCCCTGCTGCTGCCCTCTGCTGTCTCTCCCTGCTGCTGCCCTCTGCTGTCTCTCCCTGCTGCTGCCCTCTGCTGTCTCTCCCTGCTGCTGCCCTCTGCTGTCTCTCCCTGCTGCTGCCCTCTGCTGTCTCTCCCTGCTGCTGCCCTCTGCTGTCTCTTCCTGCTGCTGCCCTCTGCTGTCTCTTCCTGCTGCAGCCCTCTGCTGTCTCTTCCTGCTGCTGCCCTCTGCTGTCTCTCCCTGCTGCTGCCCTCTGCTGTCTCTTCCTGCTGCTGCCCTCTGCTGTCTCTTCCTGCTGCTGCCCTCTGCTGTCTCTCCCTGCTGCTGCCCTCTGCTGTCTCTCCCTGCTGCTGCCCTCTGCTGTCTCTTCCTGCTGCTGCCTCTCCCTGCTGCTGCCCTCTGCTGTCTCTCCCTGCTGCTGCCCTCTGCTGTCTCTCCCTGCTGCTGCCCTCTGCTGTCTCTCCCTGCTGCTGCCCTCTGCTGTCTCTCCCTGCTGCTGCCCTCTGCTGTCTCTCCCTGCTGCTGCCCTCTGCTGTCTCTTCCTGCTGCTGCCCTCTGCTGTCTCTTCCTGCTGCTGCCCTCTGCTGTCGCTTCCTGTTGCTGCGCTCTGCTGTATCTTCCTGTTGCTGCTCTCTGCTGTCTCTTCCTGCTGCTGCTCTCTGCTGTCTCTTCCTGTTGCTGCTCTCTGCTGTCTCTCCCTGCTGCTGCCCTCTGCTGTCTCTCCCTGCTGCTGCCCTCTGCTGTCTCTCCCTGCTGCTGCCCTCTGCTGTCTCTCCCTGCTGCTGCCCTCTGCTGTCTCTCCCTGCTGCTGCCCTCTGCTGTCTCTCCCTGCTGCTGCCCTCTGCTGTCTCTTCCTGCTGCTGCCCTCTGCTGTCTCTTCCTGCTGCTGCCCTCTGCTGTCTCTTCCTGCTGCTGCCCTCTGCTGTCTCTTCCTGCTGCTGCCCTCTGCTGTCTCTTCCTGCTGCTGCCCTCTGCTGTCTCTTCCTGCTGCTGCCCTCTGCTGTCTCTTCCTGCTGCTGCCCTCTGCTGTCTCTTCCTGCTGCTGCCCTCTGCTGTCTCTTTCGGCTGTTTTTTCTGCAGACTTGTCAGTGTATTCATAGATTCGCAGTTTTCCAAGGTCCGGCCTAATTGTGACGGAAATTTGTGGCAAATTCTTTTGCCAATTTTTGGCACATGGTGTGTTATATGAAGACACGCCCTTTTCAGCTAGGCCACACCCTTTCTTCATGACCACGCCTCTTTGTCAGCCGATCTGGTGACAGTCATGACTGACCGTTTCTGGTGCATTTCTCACAAAATCTCCCCAAAGTCAGAGACATCTGCAGAAGTGAAGGAAACGCTTCATTCAGGGAAAATGCGCAGCAATTTCCATCTGGAGACTCTGGTTCAGGAGCCTAGGGCAGAGCACGGGGCGCAGGGTGCAGAGCATGGGGCGCAGGGTGCAGAGCACGGGGCGCAGAGCACGGGGCGCAGGGTGCAGGTCACGGGGCGCAGAGCACGGGGCGCAGAGCATGGGGCGCAGAGCACGGGGAGAAGAACTCAGCCTGGGATACAGAGCACGGGGCGCAGAGTGCAGAGCACGGGGCGCAGGGTGCAGAGCACGGGGCGCAGGGTGCAGAGCACGGGGCGCAGAGCACAGGGCGCAGGGCGCAGAGCACGGGGCACAGGGTGCAGAGCATGGGGCGCAGAGCACGGGGCGCAGTGTGCAGAGCAGGGGGCAGAGCACGGGGTGCAGGGTACAGAGCATGGGGCGCGGAGGACAGGGAGAAGAACTCAGGGTGCAGAGCACGAGGACAGCAGCCTAGGGCGCAGAGCACGGGACGCAGGGGGCAGAGCACGGGGTGCAGGGTGCAGAGCATGGGGCGCAGGGTGCAGAGCATGGGGCGCAGAGCACGGGGCGCAGGGGGCAGTGCATGGGGCGCAGAGCACGGGGCGCAGGGTGCAGAGCACGGGGCGCAGAGCACAGGGCGCAGAGCACGGGGCGCAGGGGGCAGTGCATGGGGCGCAGAGCACGGGGCGCAGGGTGCAGAGCACGGGGCGCAGAGCACAGGGCGCAGAGCACGGGGCACAGGGTGCAGAGCATGGGGCGCAGAGCACGGGGCGCAGTGTGCAGAGCAGGGGGCAGAGCACGGGGTGCAGGGTACAGAGCAGGGGGCGCGGAGGACAGGGAGAAGAACTCAGGGTGCAGAGCACGAGGACAGCAGCCTAGGGCGCAGAGCACGGGACGCAGGGGGCAGAGCACGGGGTGCAGAGCATGGGGTGCAGGGTGCAGAGCATGGGGCGCAGAGCACGGGGCGCAGGGGGCAGTGCATGGGGCGCAGAGCACGGGGCGCAGGGTGCAGAGCACGGGACGCAGGGGGCAGAGCACGGGACGCAGGGGGCAGAGCACGGGGCGCAGGGGGCAGAGCACGGGACGCAGGGGGCAGAGCACGGGACGCAGGGGGCAGAGCACGGGACGCAGGGGGCAGAGCACGGGACGCAGGGGGCAGAGCACGGGACGCAGGGGGCAGAGCACGGGACGCAGGGGGCAGAGCACGGGGTGCAGGGTGCAGAGCATGGGGCGCAGAGCACGGGGCGCAGGGGGCAGAGCACGGGGCGCAGAGCACGGGGCGCAGGGTGCAGAGCACAGGGCGCAGGGTGCAGAGCACGAGGACAGCAGCCTGGGATGCAGAGCCTGGGATGCGGAGTGCGGCGCGGTTGCGTGCCAGTGTGGCTGGTCTCTGTTCCAGTGTAAATTAATGTATAGGACGCCTGTTTCCGGCACTTTCTTGCCTGGGCAGGATCTGCTGGATGACTCCAAACTCCAAAATAGTCCTGGAGACAAAATGAGGATGTCCAGAAATCCAGAGCTCAGAGGCGACAATTCAATTACACCAGAGACCAGAATTACATCAGAAATATATAGACACCACAACTCCCATCCCACAAGCGTCACCACGGCAACGGCCCACACAACTCTAATGTAACAACTTGTATCATCTGGGTCTCTGATTGGTTAAAGTGTTTACAAAATATGAAATCTTATCGTCTGCTGATCTGATGTTCTGATTGGCTAAGGGGTACTTTGCACGCTGCGACATCGCTATCCGATGCTAGCGATGCTGAGCACAATAGTCCCCGCCCCCGTCGTACATGTGATATCTTGTGATAGCTGCCGCAGTGAGCATTATCGCTACGGCAACTTCACACGCACTCACCTGCCCTGCAACGTCGCTCTGGCCGGCGAACCGCCTCCTTCCTAAGGGTGTGTGACACCCTGGACTAGCCAGGTAGTCACAGACATGACATCACACACACCGTTCCCCTGGACAGTAACACCAGTCAAACAAAAACCCTTGTTGCCTCCCTCCAGGGTCTGATGTGCACACCAGGTGGGGCGGAGCCAGGCGGTTGGCCCCACCCACCGAGGAGTTCACAGGCCTGGAGGCGGGAAAAGTGACAGATGAAGTTTGGAGGTGAAAATGAGAGGTCAGGAACTGTCGGTGTCTGGGTAGGGGCCCGGACACAAACAGCAAGGTCGGCAGACGGTGGTGGCCGTCTGCAGGAGTTAGTGGATCTCTGTGGAACCGTAGGACTGGGGTCGGGCGGTGGCCCACCGGTACCGAACCGGGGACCGGAGTGAAGCTAAGCACACAGGCAGGGCCATCGGACCCCAACCAGGCTTGGAGCCGCCTACAACAGTCAAATCCGAGGGTGACCGGAACCCCAGGGGTTTCCTAACAACAAAGACCCGACATAAGGCAACAGTCCACACCGTGAGGATATACAGCCACCGCCACCGGCTAGAGATCCAAGGGTCAGCGCCTGCGGGCAAAATGGGCTCCTTCGGCACCTATACGCCGGGGAGCGGACTACCGGTGGGCAACCACAGGAGTCAGAACATTCTAACTGGTGCAGGAAAAGACAGCCGCCATCAGCCGTCCGGGGAAAGCACAAACACTGCAGCCGGCTGCGGGATCCGTCCACCCGTCCGGCACCGCGCCGCGCTGCCCCTGCAACCCTGCACCCCAGCCATCCAGCCTCCCCGTTACACCACCGGGCCCCGGGATCACCAAGCCCTACCCATGGAGAGGACAACATCCCAGCTGCTCCCCACCATCACTCCCGGGATCCCCGTCACCAGCAGCGGTGGTGCCCATAATCACCACGTCCCGTGAGTGGCGTCACGAACTATCTCCCAAAACAAACCACCGCCTTTTGATTCATGGGCGAGGAGCGCTGCTAGAGTCCCCGGGTCCGGCCCACCGCTCAAGCCACCAAGCAGCAGCAGCGGACCCGAGCGTAGCGAGCGCGGCCCCTCCGTCGCGACAACTTGGCGTCTGCGAACAGGATAGAACTGATCTACCAACCGGTAGAAGTGCGCCTTGCAGTCCCCGCCAGCGGCGTCCGGCCGAAAAATTTGAAGTTCCGCCACCTTTGGCGCGAAGATTTCCCGCTCAAGCATCTTCCCCGAGCAGGGAAGGCGCGAAAGTGAAGCCCCGCCCTCAAAGAGGAAGTGCTAGAAAGAACCAAGGGGGACGGGAAAAAGATGTCTGCGCCCGGGAGCCGTTGGAGTGGCGGTCGTAGCCGCAGCGGCGCCCGTAGATGGAAATGGGGTAGCCCATGCTCCGGCCGCAGGCCCAGCGGTCGCCCAGGTGATGCCGTTCTCCCTGCCCTGTGTGCCCGGTACTACCTGGCTACCGCAGTACGATGGGAAGCCTGATGCTTTGCAGGTGTTCCGGAAAAAGATTAGCCCGGTCCTCGATTTGTATGCCCTGACTGGCAGGCAACGGGCGGCGGAGACCTGGACCGACGCGGACCGGGCCTCAGTGACTACCATTTTTGAGAAACTCCAAATCGCTTTTGAGACCCGCACGGAAGCGGAATTTCGGATGCAGTTTTATCAGTGCCGACAGCGGCCTGCGGATAATATAAGAGACTATGCCCTGCGCCTGCAAACAGCCCTCCGTACGCTGAAGCGGGTGGACACTATCAACGAAGCAGACTGCAATAAGATGCTAGTGGAACAATTCCTGCAGGGGCTGGGGTCTGCGGAAGACTGCAAGCAGCTACAGCTGTGGGCCCTGGAACACCCCAATCTGGACTGTGCAGTATTGAAGCAGCAGGCCATCAAGGCCCTGCAGGCCCCAACGCCAGACGCTCCTGAGGCGGCCCCATGGCCGGCAGAAACTGCTCCCATCTCGGTGGCACCTCCTCTCCCGGCCCCTGCAGCACCCATCGGGATGATGGAGGAGCTAGCTGCCCAGGTCCACCGCATGGATGGAGACCTAGCCAAGATCCTCGCCGCACTCCAGCTTCCGACGAGAGTCAAGACCCCAGGGAGGATCCAGTTCACCGACAGCCCGGAGGACATCCGCCGGATGCAGCGGAGAAGGACCAATGACTCGCGGTATGGGCTTCCTATTTGTTACAGGTGCAGCAAGTCTGGCCACTACTCTAGGCGATGCCCGTTAAACAAGCAACCCCTGGGGCCAATCCTCAGGAGTAGACCCCAATGGCCCCCCTGATTGGCGAGACCGGTACGTTGGAGTTCGCCCCATCATCCCTCTGGCAGTGGACGGCATCCCGCTTATGGCCCTATTGGACACAGGATCACAGGTAACCACTATACCATATACACTGTACCAGCAGTATTGGGGTACTGACGAACTTGCCCCCCCTGATGATAGCCTGACCCTTGTCGAGGCCAATGGACTCCCTCTAACCCAAGTGGGATACAAACAAGTGACCCTGATCGTGGACGTGCGGAGTTAAAGCACCAAGGAATGATTGTGGTGATGAATGAACCCAGTGACCATAACCCAAAAGTGATCCTAGGGATCAATGTGATGGAGCATTGTATGAGTGAGGTGCTGAGTCTGTTGCAGCAGTTGGCCGCCACAGCAGGAGGAGGCCGACAGAGGGCTGTGCAGTGTGAGATCCGGGCCCTTCTGTATCGGCAGCAAGTGAGCTCGACTGGCGGAGAGATTGGTGGAGTGAGGGTGATGGATGTGGCCCCCTTGGTAGTGCCACCCAGAAGTGAGATGATGATTTGGTGCAGGGCAGCAGTAGGCCCCCAGGGGCGCGACTAGCCAGCGATGGTGGAACCCACACCTTCTGAACACTGGCCCACGGTGATGGCGGCCAGAGGGGTGGTTGATGTTAAAAAGGGGAGAGTGCCGGTAAGAGTGCTGAATTGTGGAGAGGAGGAGGAAGTTAGGCTTCCCCGGTACGCTATCCTTGCCAGACAGCGCACCCTAGACCCTCACACCATTCACAAAGCCGCCCCTCCTACCTCAGCATCCCCTGCCAGTAACCATATACCCCCCGAACAGTTAGAGTGGTGGTGCCAGGAATTACATGTAGGCACTGACGCCACACCCACGCATCACAAAGAGGGGGTATACAGGGTGGTGCAAGAGTATGAACAGGTTTTCAGCAAGCACCCATTAGATTTCGGGAGGATTAAAGGGGTTCAACACCATATCCCTACAGGCATACATGCACCCATCAAAGCTGGTGCAGGTGAAGAAGAAGGACGGCACCATGAGAATGTGTGTGGATTACCAGAAGATCAACCAGATAACGCATAAAGATGCCTATCCTCTCCCCCGTATCGAAGAGTCGCTAGCTGCGCTGAGAACTGCTAACTTCTTCTCTACCCTTGACCTTACTAGCGGGTACTGGCAGGTAGCGGTCGCACCAGAGGACCGCGAGAAGACTGCATTCGCCACCCCCATGGGACTCTGCGAGTTCAACAGCATGCCGTTTGGGCTGTGCAATGCCCCTGGAACCTTCCAACGGCTCATGGAGTGTTGCCTGGGACATCTCAATTTCGAAACTGTCCTGCTGTAGCTAGACGATGTGATCGTATACTCCCAGACATACGAGGCCCACCTGGAGCACCTGGCTGAAGTGTTTGCGTCCCTAGCCAAGTATGGGATGAAGCTGAAGCCCTCCAAGTGCCACCTACTGAAGCCTAGGGTACAGTACCTCGGACACGTGGTGAGCGCAGAAGGTGTCGCCCCAGATCCCGAGAAGATCACTGCTATCCAGGACTGGCCGAGACCGATCACAGTGAGAGAGGTGAGACAGTTCCTGGGCCTGGTGGGCTATTATCGCCACTTCATCAAGGGGTATACGAAGATGGCTGCACCTATGCAGGACCTCCTCGTGGGACAGACCAAGGGTGGCAGGGCCTCTGGGCCGTCCTTTCACCAGCTAAAGACGGCCTTGACAGGAGAAGAAGTCCTGGCGTACCCAGACTACAGCCTCCCGTTCGTCCTCTACATCGACGCCAGCAATGTGGGCTTGGGAGCAGTTCTGTCCCAGGTCCAGGACGGGAGGGAAAAGGTGATCGCCTATGCCAGCAGAAAACTCCGCGGAAAGGAACCCCGAAAATTACAGCTCCTTCAAGCTTGAGTTCCTGGCCCTGGTGTGGGCAATCACCGAGAGGTTCCGACATTACCTCGCAGCGGCAAAATTCACTGCCTACACGGACAATAATCCGTTGACCCATCTGGACACGGCCAAAATGGGCGCTCTGGAACAGCGGTGGGTGGCCAGGCTGTCTAACTATGACTTCACTATCAAATACAGAGCCGGACGCAAGAACACCAACGCGGACGCGCTATCCCGGATGCCCCACCTGCCGGATGGGGGGGTCGGAAGACGATGACCTCGAAGAAATTGAGTTGCCTGCGTTTCATCGGCTACCGGTCGAAAAACTATATGTCAAACAACAACAGGCGAACCTGGACCCGCTACCCAGTAAGGGATGGCAAGAAGCCCAAGACCAAGCGCCTGCCGTCCAGCTGGTCAAGACCATGATTGAGCAGGGCTCCTCCGGAATGGATCCTGCAGCTCCCTCTGAGGCCCAGCGGCTGTGGAAAGAACGAGCCCGGCTGTACCTGCACGAAGGGAAGCTGTATCGAGGGCTGATCAACCCGAAGACTCACGAGAAGGTTCGTCAGCTGGTGGTCCCTCAGGCCAGCGTGCCCAAAGTCCTACGGGCATATCACGATGGCGGTCCTCCGTGCACCGATCGATGACGAATCGCCTGCCACTGAGGAGCCACGGGTCTGGACTCAGTTAGAAACCGTATCTGTCCTGCCGGGTCCCGCCCTCAGTCCCCTGGAGTCGGATGACAGCGGCTCAGGGGCTGAAACCGAGGCTGTCTCAGAGGAAGAAGGAGTCTTCGGCTTGCATAATATGGAGGCTACCTACATCCCTCGGAGTGGCAACAATGGATGCCGGGCGGCCCTTCCCCGGCACGCCTGCCGCGTGCTGGAGGGGCTAGAGCCTGTAGTTCTTCGCCTGGAGCACAGCGAGGAGTATGGAAATGAGCAATAGTGGCAGCGGTCCTCTGTTGCAACCCAGTTGTCCCCGTTGGGACCCCCAGCACCATGTCTCCGTTAAATGAATGAACACCAATCATCTGAGTTTGTCACCTGATTATCAACAATTTGATTATACCGGCCGTAGCCAACAAGTTGTCCCCGTAGGGACCCTATGTGTTTTTCCGCTAGCCCTTTAAGAGACAAGGCTGAGAACTTGCAGGCCAACCACGAACTTGTGGCCTTGTAAATAGTTTGTTGGGCTGTTTTCCGTTACCGCCCCTGGAGAGGCAGATTGGAGGAAGGACCCGCAGCAGAGTAGGCTGGGGTCCGGCCACCACCAGGACTGGTGGCCATCCTCCGGGGGTTAGGGGTCCCCCTGGACGTGGGGTCCCCTGAAGTGACAGCCGGGTGCGAGATACCGTACCCGTTCCCGCTTGGGTGACCTGGAACAGAGTTCCTGCTTCCGGACTGGGGAAGAGGGGTGCTGCCCGTTTCTTAGGGGCAGCATCAAGGTTTAGGTTGCTTGGGTGGGGAAGCAGATGAACATGAACCCGTCCGTTATTATTAAAAATGTTTTTATATGTTTGAAACGTTAAAGTGCCATGCCTCCCGTAACGGAAGAACTAAAATATGCTTGTGTTAAATGTTTTACATGTTAACTTATCTTTTACAGAAAAATAAAACCGGTGATGGACGGGCAGCCCGCGGACAGTCTGCATTTCACTAAGGGGGAATGTGATGCCCTGGACTAGCCAGGTAGTCACAGACATGACACCACACACACCCTTCCCCTGGACAGTAACACCAGTCAAACAAAAACCCTTGTTGCCTCCCTCCAGGATCTGATGTCCACACCAGGTGGGGCGGAGCCAGGCGGTTGGCCCCACCCACCGAGGAGTTCACAGGTCTGGAGGCGGGAAGAGAGTCAGATCTGAGTAGACAGTGAAAGTGAGAGGTCAGAAACTGTCGGTGTCTGGGTAGGGGCCTAGACACAAACAGCAAGGTTGGCAGACAGTGGTGGCCATCTGCAGGAGTTAGTGGATCTCTGTGGAACCGTAGGACCGGGGTCGTGCGGTGGCCCGCCGGTACCGAACCAGGGAGCGGAGTGAAGCTAAGCACACAGGCAGGGCCATCGGACCCCGACTAGGCTTGGAGCCGCCTACAACGGTCAAATCCGAGTGTGACCGGAACCCCAGGGGTTTCCTAACAAAAAAGACCCGACAGAAGGCAACAGTCCACACCGTGAGGATATACAGCCACCGCCGTAGGCTAGAGATCCAAGGGCCAGCGCCTGCGGGCAAAACGGGCTCCTTCGGTACCTATACGCCGGGGAGTGGACTACCGGTGGGCAACCACAGGAGTCAGAACATTCTAACCAGGTGCAGGGAAAGACAGCCACCATCAGCCGTCCGGGGAGAGCAAAAACACTGCAGCCGGCTGCGGGACCCGTCCATCCGGCCGTTTGGTTTACCAGAGACTCTGTGAATCTGTGTCTGAGTGAGTACACCAGTGCCATCCAGCACCGCGCCGTGCTGCCCCTGCAACCCTGCACCCCAGCCTCCCCATTATACCACCGGGCCCCGGGATCACCAACCCCTACCCACGGAGGGGACAACATCCTAGCTGCTCCCTACCATCGCTCCCGGGATCCCCGTCACCAGCAGCGGTGGTGCCCATAATCACAACGACCCGTGGGTGGCGTCACGAACTATCTCCCAAAACAAACTACCCCCTTTTCACTCGTGGGCGAGGAGCGCTGCTCGAGTCCCCGGGTCCGGCCCACCGCTCGAGCCACCAAGCAGCAGCAACGGACCCGAGCGTAGCGAGTGCAGCCCATCTGCCCGCGACAGGGCCGGGTCGTGCGGCATCATGGCGACGTCACACGGCAGGCGGCCAATAGAGTTGGAGGGGCGGAGATGAGCGGGACGTAAACATCCTGCCCACCTCCTTCCTTCCGCATTGCAGCCGGGACGCAGGTAAGGAGATGTTCCTGGCTCCTGTGGCTTCATACACAGCGATGTGTGCTGCCGCAGGAGCGAGGAACAAAATCGTACCTGCGGACGCACCGACATTATGAACATGAACAATGTGACACAGATCAGCGATTTTTGACTGTTTCACACTCGTTCATCTCCTCTCCTAGGTTTTACACGGTTTGACCCCGACGATATCACAGTAGCGATGTCGCGACGTGCAAAGTACCCCTAAGGCTATGTGCCCACGGGCGCTCGTACCTGCGGATGTATCCGCAGGTACGAGCGCATGTTTCCCGCAACTGCTCGCCGGCGTCCGCAGCTATTTTTAGCTGCGAGATTCCAGCGGAATAGCTGCGGGAAACATGCGGACATACATGTGAATTACCTGCGGACGTCCCGGCTTCTATCTCCATGCGGACATCCGCAGCATGTTCGGCAGCCGCACTTTCCGCAGCATGGACACAGCACTCCCCATGTCCCATAGGATAACATGGGGAATGACTGTACATGGTAAAACCTGCGGATTTATCTGGAAAATCCAGAAAAATCCGCGGCAAAATCTGCAGAAACAAGCTCCCGTGGGCACATAGCCTAAGGGCGGCTTTGCACGTTGCGACATCGCAAGCCGATGCTGCAATGTCGCACGCGATAGTCCCCGCCCCCGTCGCAGGTACGATGTGTGATAGCTGGCGTAGCGAAAATTATCGCTACGCCAGCTTCACATGCACTCACCTGCCCTGCGACCGTCGCTCTGGCCGGCGACCCGCCTCCTTATTAAGGGGGCGGGTCGTGCGGCGTCATAGCGACGTCACACGGCAGGCGGCCAATAGCGGCGGAGATGAGCAGGATGTAAACATCCCGCCCACCTTCTTCCTTCCGCATATCCTACGGAAGCCGCGGTGACGCCGGTAGGAGATGTTCCTCGCTCCTGCGACTTCACACACAGCGATGTGTGCTGCCGCAGGAGCGAGGAACAACATCGGGCCGTCGCGTCAGTGTAATTATGGATTACGCCGACGCTGCACCGATGATACGATTCCGACGATTTTGCGCTCATTAATCGTATCATCTAGCATTTACACACTACGATGTCGCATGCGATGCCGGATGTGCGTCACTTTCAATTTGACCCCACCGACATCGCACCTGCTATGTCGTAGTGTGCAAAGCCCGCCTAAGGGTGGGGTTACTTGTCTGATGTTACACAATGATTGGTGAAAGGGAAGGGAAACTCTGTGTCTAGGGAAGAGGGAGACTGGCTCCATCACCACCCTAGATAGGTTCTGTACCTCTGCACCGAGCAGGATACCTGACCCTGAGACAGGCTCTAGGTAGGAAACGGATGGGATGAGTGCTCAGTCATCTCCACTAAGCTCTAAAGAAGAACCTGGGAGCACAAACAGGGAGAAAGAGCAAATAAGCTATGTCCAGAGGACTCCGGGAGAGGAACTGCAACAGCCACAAAGATTCTCCAGATGGACACAAGCCGCCTGCTTGCACTGAAGACTTGTAAAGCGTAGAGGCAAGAGTGGGATTCAGGCGGATCTGTCCGGTTCAGGCTCTGCTCCACTTTCCCACTAATTGCTGTGAGAGGAGAGTTGCAGTGGTGTTTGTAATCCCACTCAGCTCTGCTCTGCACTACATAATAGGGACAGAGATGATAGATACAGAAATGATAGAGACAGATGATAGAGACAGATGATAGAGACAGATGATAGAGACAGATGATAGAGACAGATCAAAAAGACAGAGATGATAGGGACAGAGATCATAGGGACAGAGATAATAAAGGCAGAGATCAGGGCTGGGTGTCAGTAAACCTCATATTAGAAGGCATGTTCTCACCTGCTGGGGGCGTGTTCTTTTTCTCCTCTGATTGTTGCTGCCTCCTTCTGATTGGAGAACGATATTCAGGGGAAGAAGCACGCGCTGGCGTCAGATCTCGGGTAACGTCCAGTTGGACTCATCATCAATGAAAATCTAAACTTCACAAGTAAAAGATAAAAAGCCGTTTCACTCCACTCTGCAGATGCTGCTCCATGATGGGGCCGAGCTCACACGGGAGACAGGTCCTCTATACGAGATTGTCTGAGTAAATTACTGACTGCTTGCTGTCAGCAAATGGAAACATTCTTCTTTATACCTGAAGCCTAAAGAATCCACGCTACCCTTGTACTAACAGCTGAGGGTTTGCTGCAGACGGTGCCCGCCAGACACTGCTGCAGAAGAAACTGCTGAAAACTGTGTCCAGTCTCTGGATGTAACCTCAATGTTATATTCACTGATAGCAAGAAGAGACCGTCATAATAGTGAGGAAGAAAAGTTCACAATTCATTACAAAGTTCAACAAAGTTCCGAAATTTGCCCCGTAATAACCAGCACAAAAGCCAAACAAAGGATCTGGCAATGTGAGGCAAACCGCGGACACTGCCCAACTGAGTGCCCCCGGCAGAGGCCCTTCACACAGTCTCCATACGATGCCTCAATACACGAATCTGATCTACCAGGGGCTGTTTGCAAATTTATAATATTATTCACGGCCACACAAAACCTGAAAATTTCTCTGCAATATATGGTTACACAATTAGAACCCTCCCCCCGATGTGATGTCTGGGGCCGCTCCTCTGTATTGAGGTGTGGTGTCTGGAGCCGCTCCTCTGTATTGAGGTGTGGTGTCTGGAGCCGCTCCTCTGTATTGAGGTGTGATGTCTGGAGCCGCTCCTCTGTATTGAGGTGTGATGTCTGGAGCCGCTCCCCTGTATTGAGATGTGATGTCTGGAGCCGCTCCTCTGTATTGAGGTGTGATGTCTGGAGACGCTCCTCTGTATTGAGGTGTGGTGTCTGGAGACGCTCCTCTGTATTGAGGTGTGGTGTCTGGAGACGCTCCTCTGTATTGAGATGTGATGTCTGGAGCCGCTCCTCTGTATTGAGGTGTGGTGTCTGGAGACGCTCCTCTGTATTGAGGTGTGATGTCTGGAGCCGCTCCTCTGTATTGAGGTGTGGTGTCTGGAGCCGCTCCTCTGTATTGAGGTGTGGTGTCTGGAGCCGCTCCTCTGTATTGAGGTGTGGTGTCTGGAGTCGCTCCTCTGTATTGAGGTGTGATGTCTGGAGCCGCTCCTCTGTATTGAGGTGTGGTGTCTGGAGACGCTCCTCTGTATTGAGGTGTGATGTCTGGAGCCGCTCCTCTGTATTGAGGTGTGGTGTCTGGAGACGCTCCTCTGTATTGAGGTGTGATGTCTGGAGCCGCTCCCCTGTATTGAGATGTGATGTCTGGAGCCGCTCCTCTGTATTGAGGTGTGATGTCTGGAGACGCTCCTCTGTATTGAGGTGTGGTGTCTGGAGCCGCTCCTCTGTATTGAGGTGTGATGTCTGGAGCCGCTCCTCTGTATTGAGGTGTGGTGTCTGGAGCCGCTCCTCTGTATTGAGGTGTGGTGTCTGGAGCCACTCCTCTGTATTGAGGTGTGGTGTCTGGAGCCGCTCCTCTGTATTGAGGTGTGATGTCTGGAGACGCTCCTCTGTATTGAGGTGTGGTGTCTGGAGACGCTCCTCTGTATTGAGGTGTGGTGTCTGGGGCCGCTCCTCTGTATTGAGGTGTGATGTCTGGAGCCGCTCCTCTGTATTGAGGTGTGGTGTCTGGAGACGCTCCTCTGTATTGAGGTGTGGTGTCTGGAGCCGCTCCTCTGTATTGAGGTGTGGTGTCTGGGGCCGCTCCCCTGTATTGAGATGTGATGTCTGGAGACGCTCCTCTGTATTGAGGTGTGATGTCTGGAGACGCTCCTCTGTATTGAGGTGTGGTGTCTGGAGCCGCTCCTCTGTATTGAGGTGTGATGTCTGGAGACGCTCCTCTGTATTGAGGTGTGATGTCTGGAGCCGCTCCTCTATATTGAGGTGTGGTGTCTGGAGCCGCTCCTCTGTATTGAGGTGTGATGTCTGGAGACGCTCCTCTGTATTGAGGTGTGATGTCTGGAGACGCTCCTCTGTATTGAGGTGTGGTGTCTGGAGACGCTCCTCTGTATTGAGGTGTGGTGTCTGGGGCCGCTCCTCTGTATTGAGGTGTGATGTCTGGGGCCGCTCCTCTGTATTGAGGTGTGATGTCTGGAGACGCTCCTCTGTATTGAGGTGTGGTGTCTGGAGCCGCTCCTCTGTATTGAGGTGTGGTGTCTGGAGCCGCTCCTCTGTATTGAGGTGTGGTGTCTGGAGACGCTCCTCTGTATTGAGGTGTGATGTCTGGGGCCGCTCCTCTGTATTGAGGTGTGGTGTCTGGAGCCGCTCCTCTGTATTGAGGTGTGGTGTCTGGAGCCGCTCCTCTGTATTGAGGTGTGGTGTCTGGAGACGCTCCCCTGTATTGAGGTGTGGTGTCTGGAGCCGCTCCTCTGTATTGAGGTGTGGTGTCTGGAGCCGCTCCTCTGTATTGAGGTGTGGTGTCTGGAGCTGCTCCTCTGTATTGAGGTGTGGTGTCTGGAGCCGCTCCTCTGTATTGAGGTGTGATGTCTGGGGCCGCTCCTCTGTATTGAGGTGTGGTGTCTGGAGACGCTCCTCTGTATTGAGGTGTGGTGTCTGGAGCCGCTCCTCTGTATTGAGGTGTGGTGTCTGGAGCCGCTCCTCTGTATTGAGGTGTGGTGTCTGGAGACGCTCCTCTGTATTGAGGTATGGTGTCTGGGGCCGCTCCTCTGTATTGAGGTGTGGTGTCTGGAGCCGCTTCTCTGTATTGAGGTGTGGTGTCTGGAGCCGCTCCTCTGTATTGAGGTGTGATGTCTGGGGCCGCTCCCCTGTATTGAGGTGTGATGTCTGGAGCCGCTCCCCTGTATTGAGGTGTGATGTCTGGAGCCGCTCCTCTGTATTGAGGTGTGATGTCTGGAGCCGCTCCTCTGTATTGAGGTGTGGTGTCTGGAGCCGCTCCTCTGTATTGAGGTGTGGTGTCTGGAGCCGCTCCTCTGTATTGAGGTGTGGTGTCTGGAGTCGCTCCTCTGTATTGAGGTGTGATGTCTGGAGCCGCTCCTCTGTATTGAGGTGTGGTGTCTGGAGACGCTCCTCTGTATTGAGGTGTGGTGTCTGGAGACGCTCCTCTGTATTGAGGTGTGATGTCTGGAGACGCTCCTCTGTATTGAGGTGTGATGTCTGGAGCCGCTCCTCTGTATTGAGGTGTGGTGTCTGGAGCCGCTCCTCTGTATTGAGGTGTGGTGTCTGGAGACGCTCCTCTGTATTGAGGTGTGGTGTCTGGAGCCTCTCCTCTGTATTGAGGTGTGGTGTCTGGAGTCGCTCCTCTGTATTGAGGTGTGATGTCTGGAGACGCTCCTCTGTATTGAGGTGTGGTGTCTGGAGCCGCTCCTCTGTATTGAGGTGTGGTGTCTGGAGACGCTCCTCTGTATTGAGGTGTGGTGTCTGGAGACGCTCCTCTGTATTGAGGTGTGATGTCTGAAGCCGCTCCTCTGTATTGAGGTGTGATGTCTGGAGCCGCTCCTCTGTATTGAGGTGTGATGTCTGGAGCCGCTCCTCTGTATTGAGGTGTAGTGTCTGGAGCCGCTCCTCTGTATTGAGGTGTGATGTCTGGAGCCGCTCCTCTGTATTGAGGTGTGATGTCTGGAGCCGCTCCTCTGTATTGAGGTGTGGTGTCTGGAGCTGCTCCTCTGTATTGAGGTGTGGTGTCTGGAGCCGCTCCTCTGTATTGAGGTGTGATGTCTGGGGACGCTCCTCTGTATTGAGGTGTGGTGTCTGGAGCCGCTCCTCTGTATTGAGGTGTGATGTCTGGAGTCGCTCCTCTGTATTGAGGTGTGATGTCTGGAGCCGCTCCTCTGTATTGAGGTGTGGTGTCTGGGGCCGCTCCTCTGTATTGAGGTGTGATGTCTGGAGCCGCTCCTCTATATTGAGGTGTGGTGTCTGGAGCCGCTCCTCTGTATTGAGGTGTGATGTCTGGGGACGCTCCTCTGTATTGAGGTGTGGTGTCTGGAGCCGCTCCTCTGTGTTGAGGTGTGGTGTCTGGAGCCGCTCCTCTGTATTGAGGTGTGGTGTCTGGAGCCTCTCCTCTGTATTGAGGTGTGGTGTCTGGAGCAGCTCCTCTGTATTGAGGTGTGGTGTCTGGAGCCGCTCCTCTGTATTGAGGTGTGATGTCTGGAGCCGCTCCTCTGTATTGAGGTGTGGTGTCTGGAGCCTCTCCTCTGTATTGAGGTGTGGTGTCTGGAGACGCTCCTCTGTATTGAGGTGTGGTGTCTGGAGACGCTCCTCTGTATTGAGGTGTGGTGTCTGGAGCCGCTCCTCTGTATTGAGGTGTGGTGTCTGGAGCCGTTCCTCTGTATTGAGGTGTGGTGTCTGGAGACGTTCCTCTGTATTGAGGTGTGGTGTCTGGAGACGCTCCTCTGTATTGAGGTGTGGTGTCTGGAGACGCTCCTCTGTATTGAGGTGTGATGTCTGGAGACGCTCCTCTGTATTGAGGTGTGATGTCTGGGGCCGCTCCTCTGTATTGAGGTGTGGTCTCTGGAGACGTTCCTCTGTATTGAGGTGTGATGTCTGGAGACCCTCCCCTGTATTGAGGTGTGGTGTCTGGAGCCGCTCCTCTGTATTGAGGTGTGGTGTCTGGAGACGTTCCTCTGTATTGAGGTGTGGTGTCTGGAGACGCTCCTCTGTATTGAGGTGTGGTGTCTGGAGCCGCTCCTCTGTATTGAGGTGTGATGTCTGGAGACGCTCCTCTGTATTGAGGTGTGATGTCTGGGGCCGCTCCTCTGTATTGAGGTGTGATGTCTGGGGCCGCTCCTCTGTATTGAGGTGTGGTGTCTGGAGACGCTCCTCTGTATTGAGGTGTGGTGTCTGGAGACGCTCCTCTGTATTGAGGTGTGATGTCTGGAGCCGCTCCCCTGTATTGAGGTGTGGTGTCTGGAGCCGCTCCTCTGTATTGAGATGTGGTGTCTGGAGCCGCTCCTCTGTATTGAGATGTGGTGTCTGGAGCCGCTCCTCTGTATTGAGGTGTGATGTCTGGGGCCGCTCCTCTGTATTGAGGTGTGGTGTCTGGAGCCGCTCCTCTGTATTGTCTGTATTGAGGTGTGGTGTCTGGAGCCTCTCCTCTGTATTGAGGTGTGGTGTCTGGAGCCGCTCCTCTGTATTGAGGTGTGATGTCTGGAGACGCTCCCCTGTATTGAGGTGTGATGTCTGGAGCTGCTCCTCTGTATTGAGGTGTGGTGTCTGGAGATGCTCCTCTGTATTGAGGTGTGGTGTCTGGAGCCGCTCCTCTGTATTGAGGTGTGGTGTCTGGAGACGCTCCTCTGTATTGAGGTGTGGTGTCTGGAGACGCTCCTCTGTATTGAGGTGTGGTGTCTGGAGCTGCTCCTCTGTATTGAGGTGTGGTGTCTGGAGACGCTCCTCTGTATTGAGGTGTGATGTCTGGAGCCGCTCCTCTGTATTGAGGTGTGATGTCTGGAGCCGCTCCTCTGTATTGAGGTGTGGTATCTGGAGCCGCTCCTCTGTATTGAGGTGTGGTGTCTGGAGCCGCTCCTCTGTATTGAGGTGTGATGTCTGGAGCCGCTCCTCTGTATTGAGGTGTGATGTCTGGAGCCGCTCCTCTGTATTGAGGTGTGGTGTCTGGAGCCGCTCCTCTGTATTGAGGTATGGTGTCTGGAGCCGCTCCTCTGTATTGAGGTGTGATGTCTGGAGCCGCTCCTCTGTATTGAGGTGTGATGTCTGGAGACGCTCTTCTGTATTGAGGTGTGGTGTCTGGAGACGCTCCTCTGTATTGAGGTGTGATGTCTGGAGACGCTCTTCTGTATTGAGGTGTGGTGTCTGGAGACGCTCCTCTGTATTGAGGTGTGATGTCTGGAGACGCTCTTCTGTATTGAGGTGTGATGTCTGGAGCCGCTCCTCTGTATTGAGGTGTGGTGTCTGGAGACGCTCCTCTGTATTGAGGTGTGGTGTCTGGAGCCGCTCCTCTGTATTGAGGTGTGGTGTCTGGAGCCGCTCCTCTGTATTGAGGTGTGGTGTCTGGGGCCGCTCCTCTGTATTGAGGTGTGGTGTCTGGAGCCGCTCCTCTGTATTGAGGTGTGGTGTCTGGAGACGCTCCTCTGTATTGAGGTGTGATGTCTGGAGCCGCTCCTCTGTATTGAGGTGTGGTGTCTGGAGACGCTCCTCTGTATTGAGGTGTGATGTCTGGAGACGCTCCTCTGTATTGAGGTGTGATGTCTGGGGCCGCTCCTCTGTATTGAGGTGTGATGTCTGGAGACGCTCCTCTGTATTGAGATGTGGTGTCTGGAGACGCTCTCCTGTATTGAGGTGTGGTGTCTGGAGCCGCTCCTCTGTATTGAGGTGTGATGTCTGGAGCTGCTCCTGTGTATTGAGGTGTGGTGTCTGGAGCCGCTCCTCTGTATTGAGGTGTGATGTCTGGGGACGCTCCTCTGTATTGAGGTGTGGTGTCTGGAGCCGCTCCTCTGTATTGAGGTGTGGTGTCTGGAGCCGCTCCTCTGTATTGAGGTGTGGTGTCTGGAGACGCTCCTCTGTATTGAGGTGTGGTGTCTGGAGCAGCTCCTCTGTATTGAGGTGTGGTGTCTGGAGCCGCTCCTCTGTATTGAGGTGTGGTGTCTGGAGCCGCTCCTCTGTATTGAGGTGTGGTGTCTGGAGCCGCTCCTCTGTATTGAGGTGTGGTGTCTGGAGCCGCTCCTCTGTATTGAGGTGTGGTGTCTGGAGCCTCTCCTCTGTATTGAGGTGTGGTGTCTGGAGCCGCTCCTCTGTAATGAGATGTGATGTCTGGAGCCGCTCCTCTGTATTGAGGTGTGATGTCTGGAGCCGCTCCTCTGTATTGAGGTGTGATGTCTGGAGATGCTCCTCTGTATTGAGGTGTGATGTCTGGAGCCGCTCCTCTGTATTGAGGTGTGGTGTCTGGAGCCGCTCCTCTGTATTGAGGTGTGATGTCTGGAGCCGCTCCTCTGTATTGAGGTGTGGTGTCTGGAGCCGCTCCTCTGTATTGAGGTGTGGTGTCTGGAGCCGCTCCTCTGTATTGAGGTGTGGTGTCTGGAGACGCTCCTCTGTATTGAGGTGTGATGTCTGGAGCCGCTCCTCTGTATTGAGGTGTGGTGTCTGGAGCCGCTCCTCTGTATTGAGGTGTGATGTCTGGAGCCGCTCCTGTGTATTGAGGTGTGGTGTCTGGAGCCGCTCCTCTGTATTGAGGTGTGATGTCTGGGGACGCTCCTCTGTATTGAGGTGTGATGTCTGGAGACGCTCCTCTGTATTGAGGTGTGGTGTCTGGAGCCGCTCCTCTGTATTGAGATGTGGTGTCTGGAGCCGCTCCTCTGTATTGAGGTGTGATGTCTGGGGCCGCTCCTCTGTATTGAGGTGTGGTGTCTGGAGCCGCTCCTCTGTATTGTCTGTATTGAGGTGTGGTGTCTGGAGCCGCTCCTCTGTATTGAGGTGTGGTGTCTGGAGCCGCTCCTCTGTATTGAGGTGTGGTGTCTGGAGCCTCTCCTCTGTATTGAGGTGTGGTGTCTGGAGCCGCTCCTCTGTATTGAGGTGTGATGTCTGGAGACGCTCCCCTGTATTGAGGTGTGATGTCTGGAGCTGCTCCTCTGTATTGAGGTGTGGTGTCTGGAGATGCTCCTCTGTATTGAGGTGTGGTGTCTGGAGCCGCTCCTCTGTATTGAGGTGTGATGTCTGGGGCCGCTCCTCTGTATTGAGGTGTGGTGTCTGGAGCCGCTCCTCTGTATTGAGATGTGGTGTCTGGAGCCGCTCCTCTGTATTGAGGTGTGGTGTCTGGAGCCGCTCCTCTGTATTGAGGTGTGGTGTCTGGAGCCTCTCCTCTGTATTGAGGTGTGGTGTCTGGAGCCTCTCCTCTGTATTGAGGTGTGGTGTCTGGAGCCGCTCCTCTGTATTGAGGTGTGATGTCTGGAGACGCTCCCCTGTATTGAGGTGTGATGTCTGGAGCTGCTCCTCTGTATTGAGGTGTGGTGTCTGGAGATGCTCCTCTGTATTGAGGTGTGGTGTCTGGAGCCGCTCCTCTGTATTGAGGTGTGATGTCTGGAGCCGCTCCTCTGTATTGAGGTGTGGTGTCTGGAGCCGGTCCTCTGTATTGAGGTGTGGTGTCTGGAGCCGCTCCTCTGTATTGAGGTGTGATGTCTGGAGCCGCTCCTCTGTATTGAGGTATGGTGTCTGGAGCCGCTCCTCTGTATTGAGGTATGGTGTCTGGAGCCGCTCCTCTGTATTGAGGTGTGATGTCTGGAGACGCTCCTCTGTATTGAGGTGTGGTGTCTGGAGCCGCTCCTCTGTATTGAGGTGTGGTGTCTGGAGACGCTCCTCTGTATTGAGGTGTGATGTCTGGGGCCGCTCCTCTGTATTGAGGTGTGGTGTCTGGAGCCGCTCCTCTGTATTGAGGTGTGATGTCTGGAGCCGCTCCTCTGTATTGAGGTGTGATGTCTGGAGACGCTCCTCTGTATTGAGGTGTGGTGTCTGGAGCCGCTCCTCTGTATTGAGGTGTGGTGTCTGGAGCCGCTCCTCTGTATTGAGGTGTGGTGTCTGGAGTCGCTCCTCTGTATTGAGGTGTGATGTCTGGAGCCGCTCCTCTGTATTGAGGTGTGGTGTCTGGAGACGCTCCTCTGTATTGAGGTGTGATGTCTGGGGCCGCTCCTCTGTATTGAGGTGTGATGTCTGCAGCCGCTCCTCTGTATTGAGGTGTGGTGTCTGGAGCCGCTCCTCTGTATTGAGGTGTGATGTCTGGGGCCGCTCCTCTGTATTGAGGTGTGATGTCTGGAGCCGCTCCTCTGTATTGAGGTGTGATGTCTGGAGATGCTCCTCTGTATTGAGGTGTGGTGTCTGGAGACGCTCCTCTGTATTGAGGTGTGGTGTCTGGAGCCGCTCCTCTGTATTGAGGTGTGGTGTCTGGAGCCGCTCCTCTGTATTGAGGTGTGATGTCTGGAGCCGCTCCTCTGTATTGAGGTGTGGTGTCTGGAGACGCTCCTCTGTATTGAGGTGTGGTGTCTGGAGCCGCTCCTCTGTATTGAGGTGTGGTGTCTGGAGACGCTCCTCTGTATTGAGGTGTGGTGTCTGGAGCCGCTCCTCTGTATTGAGGTGTGGTGTCTGGAGCCGCTCCTCTGTATTGAGGTGTGGTGTCTGGAGCCGCTCCTCTGTATTGAGGTGTGGTGTCTGGAGACGCTCCTCTGTATTGAGGTGTGATCTCTGGAGACGCTCCTCTGTATTGAGGTGTGGTGTCTGGAGCCGCTCCTCTGTATTGAGGTGTGGTGTCTGGAGCCGCTCCTCTGTATTGAGGTGTGGTGTCTGGAGCCGCTCCTCTGTATTGAGGTGTGGTGTCTGGAGCCGCTCCTCTGTATTGAGGTGTGGTGTCTGGAGCCGCTCCTCTGTATTGAGGTGTGATGTCTGGAGCCGCTCCTCTGTATTGAGGTGTGATGTCTGGAGCCGCTCCTCTGTATTGAGGTGTGGTGTCTGGAGATGCTCCTCTGTATTGAGGTGTGATGTCTGGAGACGCTCCTCTGTATTGAGGTGTGGTGTCTGGAGCCGCTCCTCTGTATTGAGGTGTGATGTCTGGAGCCGCTCCTCTGTATTGAGGTGTGGTGTCTGGAGACGCTCCTCTGTATTGAGGTGTGATGTCTGGAGACGCTCTTCTGTATTGAGGTGTGGTGTCTGGAGCCGCTCCTCTGTATTGAGGTGTGGTGTCTGGAGATGCTCCTCTGTATTGAGGTGTGGTGTCTGGAGCCGCTCCTCTGTATTGAGGTGTGGTGTCTGGAGCCGCTCCTCTGTATTGAGGTGTGGTGTCTGGGGCCGCTCCTCTGTATTGAGGTGTGGTGTCTGGGGCCGCTCCTCTGTATTGAGGTGTGGTGTCTGGAGCCGCTCCTCTGTATTGAGGTGTGGTGTCTGGAGCCGCTCCTCTGTATTGAGGTGTGATGTCTGGAGCCGCTCCTCTGTATTGAGGTGTGATGTCTGGAGACGCTCCTCTGTATTGAGGTGTGATGTCTGGAGCCGCTCCTCTGTATTGAGGTGTGGTGTCTGGAGCCGCTCCACTGTATTGAGGTGTGATGTCTGGAGCTGCTCCTCTGTATTGAGGTGTGGTGTCTGGAGACGCTCCTCTGTATTGAGGTGTGGTGTCTGGAGCCGCTCCTCTGTATTGAGGTGTGATGTCTGGAGCCGCTCCTCTGTATTGAGGTGTGGTGTCTGGAGCCGCTCCTCTGTATTGAGGTGTGATGTCTGGAGACGCTCCTCTGTATTGAGGTGTGCTGTCTGGAGCTGCTCCTCTGTATTGAGGTGTGATGTCTGGAGCCGCTCCTCTGTATTGAGGTGTGATGTCTGGGGCCGCTCCTCTGTATTGAGGTGTGGTGTCTGGGGCCGCTCCTCTGTATTGAGGTGTGGTGTCTGGAGCCGCTCCTCTGTATTGAGGTGTGATGTCTGGAGACGCTCCTCTGTATTGAGGTGTGGTGTCTGGAGCCGCTCCTCTGTATTGAGGTGTGATGTCTGGAGCCGCTCCCCTGTATTGAGGTGTGGTGTCTGGAGCCGCTCCTCTGTATTGTCTGTATTGAGGTGTGATGTCTGGAGCCGCTCCTCTGTATTGTCTGTATTGAGGTGTGATGTCTGGAGCCGCTCCTCTGTATTGTCTGTATTGAGGTGTGATGTCTGGAGCCGCTCCTCTGTATTGAGGTGTGGTGTCTGGAGCCGCTCCTCTGTATTGAGGTGTGATGTTTGGAGCCGCTCCTCTGTATTGAGGTGTGATGTCTGGAGCCGCTCCTCTGTATTGAGGTGTGATGTCTGGAGCCGCTCCTCTGTATTGAGGTGTGGTGTCTGGGGCCGCTCCTCTGTATTGAGGTGTGGTGTCTGGAGACGCTCCTCTGTATTGAGGTGTGGTGTCTGGAGCCGCTCCTCTGTATTGAGGTGTGGTGTCTGGAGCCGCTCCTCTGTATTGAGGTGTGATGTCTGGAGCCGCTCCTCTGTATTGAGGTGTGGTGTCTGGAGCCGCTCCTCTGTATTGAGGTGTGATGTCTGGAGATGCTCCCCTGTATTGAGGTGTGATGTCTGGAGCCGCTCCTCTGTATTGAGGTGTGATGTCTGGAGCCGCTCCTCTGTATTGAGGTGTGGTGTCTGGAGCCTCTCCTCTGTATTGAGGTGTGATGTCTGGAGACGCTCCTCTGTATTGAGGTGTGATGTCTGGAGCCGCTCCTCTGTATTGAGGTGTGATGTCTGGAGACGCTCCTCTGTATTGAGGTGTGATGTCTGGGGCCGCTCCTCTGTATTGAGGTGTGATGTCTGGAGCCGCTCCTCTGTATTGAGGTGTGGTGTCTGGAGCCGCTCCCCTGTATTGAGGTGTGGTGTCTGGAGCCGCTCCTCTGTATTGAGGTGTGGTGTCTGGAGTCGCTCCTCTGTATTGAGGTGTGGTGTCTGGAGCCGCTCCTCTGTATTGAGGTGTGGTGTCTGGAGCCGCTCCTCTGTATTGAGGTGTGGTGTCTGGAGCCGCTCCTCTGTATTGAGGTGTGGTGTCTGGAGCCGCTCCTCTGTATTGAGGTGTGGTGTCTGGAGCCGCTCCTCTGTATTGAGGTGTGATGTCTGGAGCCTCTCCTCTGTATTGAGGTGTGATGTCTGGAGACACTCCCCTGTATTGAGGTGTGGTGTCTGGAGACGCTCCTCTGTATTGAGGTGTGGTGTTTGGGGCCGCTCCTCTGTATTGAGGTGTGATGTCTGGAGCCGCTCCTCTGTATTGAGGTGTGGTGTCTGGAGCCGTTCCTCTGTATTGAGGTGTGGTGTCTGGAGCCGTTCCTCTGTATTGAGGTGTGGTGTCTGGAGACGCTCCTCTGTATTGAGGTGTGGTGTTTGGGGCCGCTCCTCTGTATTGAGGTGTGATGTCTGGAGCCGCTCCTCTGTATTGAGGTGTGGTGTCTGGAGACGCTCCTCTGTATTGAGGTGTGGTGTCTGGAGCCGCTCCTCTGTATTGAGGTGTGGTGTTTGAGGCCGCTCCTCTGTATTGAGGTGTGGTGTCTGGAGACGCTCCTCTGTATTGAGGTGTGGTGTCTGGAGCCGCTCCTCTGTATTGAGGTGTGATGTCTGGAGCCGCTCCTCTGTATTGAGGTGTGATGTCTGGAGCCGCTCCTCTGTATTGAGGTGTGATGTCTGGAGACGCTCCTCTGTATTGAGGTGTGATGTCTGGAGACGCTCCTCTGTATTGAGGTGTGGTGTCTGGTGCCGCTCCCCTGTATTGAGGTGTGGTGTCTGGAGCCGCTCCTCTGTATTGAGGTGTGATGTCTGGAGCCGCTCCTCTGTATTGAGGTGTGGTGTCTGGAGCCGCTCCTCTGTATTGAGGTGTGATGTCTGGAGACGCTCCTCTGTATTGAGGTGTGATGTCTGGAGACGCTCCTCTGTATTGAGGTGTGATGTCTGGAGCCGCTCCTCTGTATTGAGGTGTGGTGTCTGGAGCCGCTCCTCTGTATTGAGGTGTGATGTCTGGAGCCGCTCCTCTGTATTGAGGTGTGGTGTCTGGAGCCGCTCCTCTGTATTGAGGTGTGGTGTCTGGAGCCGCTCCTCTGTATTGAGGTGTGGTGTCTGGAGACGCTCCTCTGTATTGAGGTGTGGTGTCTGGAGCCGCTCCTCTGTATTGAGGTGTGGTGTCTGGAGCCGCTCCTCTGTATTGAGGTGTGATGTCTGGAGCCGCTCCTCTGTATTGAGGTGTGGTGTCTGGAGCCGCTCCCCTGTATTGAGGTGTGGTGTCTGGAGCCGCTCCTCTGTATTGAGGTGTGATGTCTGGAGCCGCTCCTCTGTATTGAGGTGTGGTGTCTGGAGCCGCTCCTCTGTATTGAGGTGTGATGTCTGGAGCCGCTCCTCTGTATTGAGGTGTGATGTCTGGAGACGCTCCTCTGTATTGAGGTGTGGTGTCTGGAGCCGCTCCTCTGTATTGAGGTGTGGTGTCTGGAGACGCTCCTCTGTATTGAGGTGTGGTGTCTGGGGCCGCTCCTCTGTATTGAGGTGTGATGTCTGGAGACGCTCCTCTGTATTGAGGTGTGGTGTCTGGAGCCGCTCCTCTGTATTGAGGTGTGATGTCTGGAGCCGCTCCTCTGTATTGAGGTGTGGTGTCTGGAGCCGCTCCTCTGTATTGAGGTGTGATGTCTGGAGCCGCTCCTCTGTATTGAGGTGTGATGTCTGGAGACGCTCCTCTGTATTGAGGTGTGGTGTCTGGAGCCGCTCCTCTGTATTGAGGTGTGGTGTCTGGAGACGCTCCTCTGTATTGAGGTGTGGTGTCTGGAGACGCTCCTCTGTATTGAGGTGTGGTGTCTGGAGCCGCTCCTCTGTATTGAGGTGTGGTGTCTGGAGACGCTCCTCTGTATTGAGGTGTGGTGTCTGGAGCCGCTCCTCTGTATTGAGGTGTGATGTCTGGAGACGCTCCTCTGTATTGAGGTGTGGTGTCTGGAGACGCTCCTCTGTATTGAGGTGTGATGTCTGGAGCCGCTCCTCTGTATTGAGGTGTGATGTCTGGAGACGCTCTCTGTATTGAGGTGTGGTGTCTGGAGACGCTCCTCTGTATTGAGGTGTGGTGTCTGGAGACGCTCCTCTGTATTGAGGTGTGGTGTCTGGAGCCGCTCCTCTGTATTGAGGTGTGGTGTCTGGAGACGCTCCTCTGTATTGAGGTGCGGTGTCTGGAGCCGCTCCTCTGTATTGAGGTGTGGTGTCTGGAGCCGCTCCTCTGTATTGAGGTGTGATGTCTGGAGCCGCTCCTCTGTATTGAGGTGTGGTGTCTGGAGCCGCTCCTCTGTATTGAGGTGTGGTGTCTGGAGACGCTCCTCTGTATTGAGGTGTGGTGTCTGGAGACGCTCCTCTGTATTGAGGTGTAGTGTCTGGAGACGCTCCTCTGTATTGAGGTGTAGTGTCTGGAGACGCTCCCCTGTATTGAGATGTGATATTTCCTTATTTTTTTCAATTAAGATGACATTAAATTACACAGAAGTCCCCTCTATACATTGTTATGTGGTAAATGACTATTCTCGCTGGAAATGTGTTTTTTTATGCAATATCTACATAGGTGTATAGAGGCCCCATTTCCAACAACCACCGCTCCAGTGTCTAATGGTACATTGTGCTTGCTAACTGTGTTAGAAGGCTAATGGATGTTTAGAAATCCCCTGAAAACCCTTGTGCAAGTATGTTATAGCACAGCTGAAACCAGTTTTGCTGATTAGAGAAGCTATAAAACTGACCTTCCTTTGAGCTAGTTGAGAATCTGGAGCATTACATTTGTTGGTTCCATTAAACTCTAAAAATGGCCAGAAAAAGAGAACTTTCCTGTGAAACTCGACAGTCTATTCTTGTTCTTAGAAATGAAGAATATTCCATGTGAGAAATTGCCAAGAAACTGCAGATTTCCTACAACGGTGCGCGCTACTCCCTTCAGAGGAGAGCACAAACAGGCTGTAACCAGAGTAGAGAGAAGTGGAGGCCGCGCTGCACAACTGAGGAGAGCACAAACAGGCTGTAACCAGAGTAGAGAGAAGTGGGAGGCCGCGCTGCACAACTGAGGAGAGCACAAACAGGCTGTAACCAGAGTAGAGGGAAGTGGAGGCCGCGCTACACAATTGAGGAGAGCACAAACAGGCTGTAACCAGAGTAGAGGGAAGTGGAGGCCGCGCTGCACAACTGAGGAGAGCACAAACAGGCTGTAACCAGAGTAGAGGGAAGTGGAGGCCGCGCTGCACAACTGAGGAGAGCACAAACAGGCTGTAACCAGAGTAGAGAGAAGTGGAGGCCGCGCTGCACAACTGAGGAGAGCACAAACAGGCTGTAACCAGAGTAGAGAGAAGTGGAGGCCGCGCTGCACAACAGAGGAGAGCACAAACAGGCAGTAACCAGAGTAGAGAGAAGTGGAGGCCACGCTGCACAACTGAGGAGAGCACAAACAGGCTGTAACCAGAGTAGAGAGAAGTGGAGGCCGCGCTGCACAACTGAGGAGAGCACAAACAGGCTGTAACCAGAGTAGAGAGAAGTGGAGGCCGCGCTGCACAACTGAGGAGAGCACAAACAGGCTGTAACCAGAGTAGAGAGAAGTGGGAGGCCGCGCTGCACAACTGAGGAGAGCACAAACAGGCTGTAACCAGAGTAGAGAGAAGTGGAGGCCGCGCTGCACAACTGAGGAGAGCACAAACAGGCTGTAACCAGAGTAGAGAGAAGTGGAGGCCGCGCTGCACAACTGAGCAACAAGACACGTACATTACAGTCTCTAGTGTTAGAAATCCACGCCTCACAGGTCCTCAACTGCAGCTTCATTACATAGCACCCGCAAAACACCAGTCTCCACTGCTCCCAGCACAGATTCCTGTGGTCCCCGCTGCTCTTAGTACAGATCCCTGTGGTCCCCGCTGCTCCCAGTACAGATTCCTGTGGTCCCCGCTGCTCCCAGCACAGATCCCTGTGGTCCCCGCTGCTCCCAGTACAGATCCCTGTGGTCCCCGCTGCTCCCAGCACTGATCCCTGTGGTCTCCACTGCTCCCAGCACTGATCCCTGTGGTCTCCACTGCTCCCAGTACAGATCCCTGCGGTCCCCACTGCTCCCAATACAGATCATTGCGATCTCCACTGCTCCCAGTACAAATCCCTGCGCTCTCCACTGCTCCCAGTACAAATCCCTGTGGTCTCCACTGCTCCCAGTACAGATCCATGTGGTCTCCACTGCTCCCAGTACAGATCCCTGCGGTTCCCACTACTCCCAATACAGATCACTGCGGTCTCCACTGCTCCCAGTACAGATCCCTGTGGTCTCCACTGCTCCCAGTACAAATCCCTGCAGCCCCCACTGCTCCCAGTACAGATCCCTGTGGTCTCCACTGCTCCCAGTACAGATCCCTGCGGTCCCCACTGCTCCCAGTACAGATCACTGCGGTCTCCACTGCTCCCAGTACAAATCCCTGTGGTCTCCACTGCTCCCAGTACAGATCACTACGGTCTCCACTGCTCCCAGTACAGATCCCTGCGGTCTCCACTGCTCCCAGTACAGATCCCTGTGGTCTCCACTGCTCCCAGTACAGATCCCTGTGGTCTCCACTGCTCCAGTACAGATCACTGCGGTCTCCACTGCTCCCAGTACAAATCCCTGTGGTCTCCACTGCTCCCAGTACAGATCACTGCGGTCTCCACTGCTCCCAGTACAGATCACTGCGGTCTCCACTGCTCCCAGTACAGATCACTGCGGTCCCCACTGCTCCCAGTACAGATCACTGCGGTCTCCACTGCTCCCAGTACAAATCCCTGTGGTCTCCACTGCTCCCAGTACAGATCACTGCGGTCTCCACTGCTCCCAGTACAGATCCCTGCGGTCTCCACTGCTCCCAGTACAAATCCCTGTGGTCTCCACTGCTCCCAGTACAGATCACTGCGGTCTCCACTGCTCCCAGTACAGATCACTGCGGTCTCCACTGCTCCCAGTACAGATCCCTGCGGTCTCCACTGCTCCCAGTACAAATCCCTGTGGTCTCCACTGCTCCCAGTACAGATCACTGCGGTCTCCACTGCTCCCAGTACAGATCACTGCGGTCCCCACTGCTCCCAGTACAGATCCCTGTGGTCTCCACTGCTCCCAGTACAGATCCCTGTGGTCTCCACTGCTCCCAGTACAGATCCCTGTGGTCTCCACTGCTCCCAGTACAGATCCCTGTGGTCTCCACTGCTCTCAGTACAGATCACTGCGGTCCCCACTGCTCCCAGTACAGATCACTGCGGCCCCCACTGCTCCCAGTACAGATCCCTGCGGTCCCCACTGCTCTCAGTACAGATCACTGCGGTCTCCGCTGCTCCCAGGACAGATCTCTGTAGTCTCCACTGTTCCCAGTACAGATCCCTGTGGTCCCTACTGCTCCCAGTACAGATCCCTGTGGTCCCCACTGCTCCCAGTACAGATTCCTGCGCTCCCCACTGCTCCCAGTACAAATCCCTGCGGTCTCCACTGCTGACTATAGCCCAATTAGAGAATGTACCATTTATGACGACTTTTTCTTGTCCATCTCTTAGGCTACTTTCACATTTCCGCTGTTTGAAATCCGCCAGGTACTTCGTTGTGACGGAACGACGGATTCGTTGTTTTTAGCTGTCAACGGAGGAGTTATTTTACAGGATTCCGTTTGCAGAATGCTGTGAAATAACTGATCCGTTGCATCCGTTGTGCATCTGTTTTATGACAGATCTGTCATGATCAGTTTTTTTTTGGACAGCCCAATGGGAGTGCAACATATTTTGTAGACCTATAGAGCTCAACAAAATATGGAGGACAATGGGTCTCTGATTTTCCTCACCCTGGCACTGGTGGGTCCTCCTGCAGAGTCTCGGGGGCTTCTGGTGGTGGTCCTTTGCAATGTCTTCTGGCTTTTGTAAGGTATATGCAGCATTGTCTGGGTCTTAATTAGGGCTACTTTATATACCTTTCCTAATTTGGAGCCTTGCAATGTGATTGTGTACATACTGGGCATGCTCAGTAGAAAATGACGGAATCCAGCAACCATAGACAACCATTATACCTCTTGACGGATTACGGCGGAATCCTGCACCATAGACAACCATTATCTTTCAGCCAAGAATTGTCTTATTGCACTGATCAACGTGACTCTGAAAATGTCATATATACATTTTCCTCCAAATAAAAAATCCCCCCCACATTGTGTCCCTGAATGCAAATATGGACTGCACCCATTCAAAATGTCATTTGAGAAGGCAGCGCTGTGTCCCCCATTACCTATAGTCACTTTTCTGTAATCAAATAAATATACATACATTCATTAGCCACTGCGACACTCCTTCAAATTCATTACGAATCGTCTATCCTCTCTCACTCCCCCCAATTCATTATATGTCCATATACAGTGTCCTCTCTCACTCCCCCAATTCATTATATGTCCATATACAGTGTCCTCTCTCACTCCCCCAATCCATTATATGTCCATATACAGTGTCCTCTCTCTCCCCCAATTCATTATATGTCCATATACAGTGTCCTCTCTCTCCCCCAATTCATTATATATCCATATATAGTGTCCTCTCTCACTCCCCCAGTTGATTTATATGTCCAAATATAGTGTCCTCTCTCCCCCAATTCATTATATGTCCATGTATAGTGTCTGTAAAGACACAATCCTGTAAAATGTCTGTCAGGGGTTAATATTCTTAATTTGGCCAGACAAGAGCCCCTTTTGTGTGGTAACTCGTGTTTGTTGGGTCATGGTTTTCCCCAAGACTATTGGAGCCTCCCATTGTCTGAGGTTGTGTATTGCTCAGTTAATGTAACTTCCCTTAGCCTCTCTGTCTACGTCACTCAGAGGAGAATTACCTATGTGGATTGAAATGCCACCCAATCAGAGCACAGCCTTATTTCACCAATCCGGTGAGACCACATTCCCTGGAATGAGTGCCCGGGAGATATAAAGAGGGACTGTTGGAGTCACCAGGCGGTTCTTTTGCTACATGCTTTCAATCTAGGGGTTTCGGTCCCGGTTGGAATCCATTACCCAGTCTGGGCACTTCAGCACCGGCTAGGGAATCTGAAACTGGATTACATTGTGCAGGAGCATTGCCGAGGATCCTAGGATTCGGCCTGAAGAAACCAGGTTACGACGATTCGGTTACCTGGCTATGGACCTTGCTGTGCTCGTGAAGCTTCCTACACTTGCCACTATCCTGTTCTCGGTGGTGCTGATGGTTTGGGGTATGTGCCCTGGAGGCTCCGAAGGCACAAATATTCTATTCCCTGGTGAGCCAACAGAAGGGTGAGACTTTGTTACATGATGTGGTTTGCATAGTTTTGTGTCATGCCTTTGACTGTTGGGGACCCAATAAAGTCTAATTATTGTGGTTCCCTCACCCTGTGTTGTCTGAGTTGTCTTCTGCCCATGGGTACGGAGTGCAGGCGTTCAGTGGGCATGAGCCCTGGTCCATGCGGTCTTTCTAATGGCGGCCCGGCCAGCGGACAAGAGCACCCACTGACCCCCCGTGTCTCCACAGGAGAGCACTCACTGACCACCGTGTCTCCACAGGAGAGCACCCACCGACGCCAGTATCTACACAGGAGAGCACCAACTGACCCCCGTGTCCTCTGCCCTCCCCCAATTCATTATATGTCCATGTATAGTGTCCTCTCCCCTCCCCAATTCATTATATGTCCATCTATAGTGTCCTCCTTCCTCCATCTTCAATTCATTAGAAGTCCCTGTATTTTCTTCACCGGTCTCTAACTAGGCTGCACTCACTGAATGTATTGGGTGACACTCACTTGGCTGCCATAACTGAGGCACACAGGAACACATTTCCATTTAAAAGTCCAGTTGGTTTATTAAAAGCTGCATAAGCCACACTTGCAACTTAGGCCCCTTTCAAACATCAGTTTTTGCCATCAGTCACAATCCGTTTTCTCGACGGATCTGTCGCAGATTGTGGCTAAACTGATGCGATGGATCTGCTTTTCGACGGATGCGACTAGCTGAGGGCTAAATAGTAAATTGGAGCATGCTCAGTTAAAAAAAACGGATTCCGTCGCCGGATTCTGTCATTTAACGGGTGATGACGGACCCTGCGCCCATAGGCTTCCATTCTACCAAACAATGGACGGCGACGGATGCGTTGCTGTCCGTTTATTCGACGTACACAAAAAACTGTGGACGTTGTCTCCATTCGACGGACAAACATATTTCGATGGATCCATCAAACGACGGATGAAAAGTGAGGCCATCCGGCGCTAATACAAGTCAATGAGAAAAAAACGGATTAAGCGGCATCAGTTGACCGAATCCGTTTTTCTCAAAATTTGATGGATTGTGATTGATGGCAAAAAACTGATGTGTAAAAGGGGCCCTAAACACAAAAACCTCTTCCGGCTTAAAGGAATATACACGGTATTACAGTCCATTTGACTGTGGACTCACCCAGTGATCACACTGACCCCGGTCAGGATTAATGCACAGATTCTCAGTCCGTTCCTATCAGGAGATTTATCAGTCTCTGCACACAGTCACTAAAGTGAGTCCACACACCTCTCCATGAGGTTTCTTCATGGAAGCCTGGCAGCTTCCTCACACTCTGCCTCCTGGCAGCTTCCTCACACTCTGCCTCCTGGCAGCTTCCTCACACTCTGCCTCCTGGCAGCTTCCTCACACTCTGCCTCCTGGCAGCTTCCTCACACTCTGCCTCCTGGCAGCTTCCTCACACTCTGCCTCCTGGCAGCTTCCTCACACTCTGCCTCCTGGCAGCTCCCTCACACTCTGCCTCCTGGCAGCTCCCTCACACTCTGCCTCCTGGCAGCTTCCTCACACTCTGCCTCCTGGCAGCTTCCTCACACTCTGCCTCCAGGCAGCTTCCTCACACTCTGCCTCCAGGCAGCTTCCTCACACTCTGCCTCCAGGCAGCTTCCTCACACTCTGCCTCCAGGCAGCTTCCTCACACTCTGCCTCCAGGCAGCTTCCTCACACTCTGCCTCCAGGCAGCTCCCTCACACACTCCCTCCTGGCAGCTTCCTCACACTCTGCCTCCAGGCAGCTTCCTCACACTCTGCCTCCTGGCAGCTTCCTCACACTCTGCCTCCTGGCAGCTTCCTCACACTCTGCCTCCTGGCAGCTTCCTCACACTCTGCCTCCTGGCAGCTTCCTCACACTCTGCCTCCTGGCAGCTTCCTCACACTCTGCCTCCTGGCAGCTTCCTCACACTCTGCCTCCTGGCAGCTTCCTCACACTCTGCCTCCAGGCAGCTTCCTCACACTCTGCCTCCAGGCAGCTTCCTCACACTCTGCCTCCAGGCAGCTCCCTCACACACTCCCTCCTGGCAGCTTCCTCACACTCTGCCTCCAGGCAGCTTCCTCACACTCTGCCTCCTGGCAGCTTCCTCACACTCTGCCTCCTGGCAGCTTCCTCACACTCTGCCTCCTGGCAGCTTCCTCACACTCTGCCTCCTGGCAGCTTCCTCACACTCTGCCTCCTGGCAGCTTCCTCACACTCTGCCTCCTGGCAGCTTCCTCACACTCTGCCTCCTGGCAGCTTCCTCACACTCTGCCTCCTGGCAGCTTCCTCACACTCTGCCTCCTGGCAGCTTCCTCACACTCTGCCTCCTGGCAGCTTCCTCACACTCTGCCTCCTGGCAGCTTCCTCACACTCTGTCTCCTGGCAGCTTCCTCACACTCTGCCTCCTGGCAGCTCCCTCACACTCTGCCTCCTGGCAGCTTCCTCACACTCTGTCTCCTGGCAGCTTCCTCACACTCTGCCTCCTGGCAGCTTCCTCACACTCTGCCTCCTGGCAGCTTCCTCACACTCTGCCTCCTGGCAGCTTCCTCACACTCTGCCTCCTGGCAGCTTCCTCACACTCTGCCTCCTGGCAGCTTCCTCACACTCTGCCTCCTGGCAGCTTCCTCACACTCTGCCTCCTGGCAGCTCCCTCACACTCTGCCTCCTGGCAGCTCCCTCACACTCTGCCTCCTGGCAGCTTCCTCACACTCTGCCTCCTGGCAGCTCCCTCACACTCTGCCTCCTGGCAGCTCCCTCACACTCTGCCTCCTGGCAGCTTCCTCACACTCTGCCTCCTGGCAGCTTCCTCACACTCTGCCTCCTGGCAGCTTCCTCACACTCTGCCTCCTGGCAGCTTCCTCACACACTGCCTCCTGGCAGCTCCCTCACACTCTGCCTCCTGGCAGCTCCCTCACACACTCCCTCCTGGCAGCTCCCTCACACTCTGCCTCCTGGCAGCTCCCTCACACTCTGCCTCCTGGCAGCTCCCTCACACTCTGCCTCCTGGCAGCTCCCTCACACTCTGCCTCCTGGCAGCTCCCTCACACACTGCCTCCTGGCAGCTCCCTCACACACTGCCTCCTGGCAGCTCCCTCACACACTGCCTCCTGGCAGCTCCCTCACACACTCCCTCCTGGCAGCTTCCTCACACACTGCCTCCTGGCAGCTCCCTCACACACTGCCTCCTGGCAGCTCCCTCACACACTCCCTCCTGGCAGCTTCCTCACACTCTGCCTCCTGGCAGCTTCCTCACACTCTGCCTCCTGGCAGCTTCCTCACACTCTGCCTCCTGGCAGCTCCCTCACACTCTGCCTCCTGGCAGCTCCCTCACACTCTGCCTCCTGGCAGCTTCCTCACACTCTGCCTCCTGGCAGCTTCCTCACACTCTGCCTCCTGGCAGCTTCCTCACACACTGCCTCCTGGCAGCTTCCTCACACACTGCCTCCTGGCAGCTTCCTCACACACTGCCTTCTGGCAGCTTCCTCACACTCTGCCTTCTGGCAGCTTCCTCACACTCTGCCTCCTGGCAGCTTCCTCACACTCTGCCTCCTGGCAGCTTCCTCACACTCTGCCTCCTGGCAGCTCCCTCACACTCTGCCTCCTGGCAGCTCCCTCACACTCTGCCTCCTGGCAGCTCCCTCACACTCTGCCTCCTGGCAGCTTCCTCACACTCTGCCTCCTGGCAGCTTCCTCACACTCTGCCTCCTGGCAGCTCCCTCACACACTGCCTCCTGGCAGCTCCCTCACACTCTGCCTCCTGGCAGCTCCCTCACACTCTGCCTCCTGGCAGCTCCCTCACACTCTGCCTCCTGGCAGCTCCCTCACACACTGCCTCCTGGCAGCTTCCTCACACACTGCCTCCTGGCAGCTCCCTCACACACTGCCTCCTGGCAGCTCCCTCACACACTCCCTCCTGGCAGCTTCCTCACACACTGCCTCCTGGCACCTTCCTCACACTCTGCCTCCTGGCACCTTCCTCACACTCTGCCTCCTGGCACCTTCCTCACACTCTGCCTCCTGGCACCTTCCTCACACTCTGCCTCCTGGCACCTTCCTCACACTCTGCCTCCTGGCAGCTCCCTCACACACTGCCTCCTGGCAGCTCCCTCACACACTGCCTCCTGGCAGCTCCCTCACACACTGCCTCCTGGCAGCTCCCTCACACACTGCCTCCTGGCAGCTCCCTCACACACTGCCTCCTGGCAGCTCCCTCACACACTGCCTCCTGGCAGCTCCCTCACACACTGCCTCCTGGCAGCTCCCTCACACTCTGCCTCCTGGCAGCTTCCTCACACTCTGCCTCCTGGCAGCTCCCTCACACACTGCCTCCTGGCAGCTCCCTCACACACTCCCTCCTGGCAGCTTCCTCACACTCTGCCTCCTGGCAGCTTCCTCACACTCTGCCTCCTGGCAGCTTCCTCACACTCTGCCTCCTGGCAGCTCCCTCACACTCTGCCTCCTGGCAGCTCCCTCACACTCTGCCTCCTGGCAGCTTCCTCACACTCTGCCTCCTGGCAGCTTCCTCACACTCTGCCTCCTGGCAGCTTCCTCACACACTGCCTCCTGGCAGCTTCCTCACACACTGCCTCCTGGCAGCTTCCTCACACACTGCCTTCTGGCAGCTTCCTCACACTCTGCCTTCTGGCAGCTTCCTCACACTCTGCCTCCTGGCAGCTTCCTCACACTCTGCCTCCTGGCAGCTTCCTCACACTCTGCCTCCTGGCAGCTCCCTCACACTCTGCCTCCTGGCAGCTCCCTCACACTCTGCCTCCTGGCAGCTCCCTCACACTCTGCCTCCTGGCAGCTTCCTCACACTCTGCCTCCTGGCAGCTTCCTCACACTCTGCCTCCTGGCAGCTCCCTCACACACTGCCTCCTGGCAGCTCCCTCACACTCTGCCTCCTGGCAGCTCCCTCACACTCTGCCTCCTGGCAGCTCCCTCACACTCTGCCTCCTGGCAGCTCCCTCACACACTGCCTCCTGGCAGCTTCCTCACACACTGCCTCCTGGCAGCTCCCTCACACACTGCCTCCTGGCAGCTCCCTCACACACTCCCTCCTGGCAGCTTCCTCACACACTGCCTCCTGGCACCTTCCTCACACTCTGCCTCCTGGCACCTTCCTCACACTCTGCCTCCTGGCACCTTCCTCACACTCTGCCTCCTGGCACCTTCCTCACACTCTGCCTCCTGGCACCTTCCTCACACTCTGCCTCCTGGCAGCTCCCTCACACACTGCCTCCTGGCAGCTCCCTCACACACTGCCTCCTGGCAGCTCCCTCACACACTGCCTCCTGGCAGCTCCCTCACACACTGCCTCCTGGCAGCTCCCTCACACACTGCCTCCTGGCAGCTCCCTCACACACTGCCTCCTGGCAGCTCCCTCACACACTGCCTCCTGGCAGCTCCCTCACACACTGCCTCCTGGCAGCTCCCTCACACTCTGCCTCCTGGCAGCTTCCTCACACTCTGCCCCCTGGCAGCTTCCTCACACTCTGCCCCCTGGCAGCTTCCTCACACTCTGCCCCCTGGCAGCTTCCTCACACACTGCCTCCTGGCAGCTTCCTTACACACTGCCTCCTGGCAGCTTCCTCACACTCTGCCTCCTGGCAGCTTCCTCACACTCTGCCCCCTGGCAGCTTCCTCACACACTGCCTCCTGGCAGCTTCCTCACACACTGCCTCCTGGCAGCTTCCTCACACTCTGCCTCCTGGCAGCTTCCTCACACTCTGCCCCCTGGCAGCTTCCTCACACACTGCCTCCTGGCAGCTCCCTCACACACTGCCTCCTGGCAGCTTCCTCACACACTGCCTCCTGGCAGCTTCCTCACACACTGCCTCCTGGCAGCTTCCTCACACACTGCCTCCTGGCAGCTTCCTCACACTCTGCCTCCTGGCAGCTTCCTTACACACTGCCTCCTGGCAGCTTCCTCACACTCTGCCTCCGGGCAGCTTCCTCACACACTGCCTCCGGGCAGCTTCCTCACACACTGCCTCCTGGCAGCTTCCTCACACACACTCAGCCTCCTGGCAGCTTCCTTACACACTGCCTCCTGGCAGCTTCCTCACACTCTGCCTCCTGGCAGCTTCCTTACACACTGCCTCCTGGCAGCTTCCTCACACTCTGCCTCCTGGCAGCTTCCTCACACTCTGCCTCCTGGCAGCTTCCTCACACTCTGCCTCCTGGCAGCTTCCTCACACTCTGCCTCCTGGCAGCTTCCTCACACTCTGCCTCCTGGCAGCTTCCTCACACTCTGCCTCCTGGCAGCTTCCTCACACTCTGCCTCCTGGCAGCTTCCTCACACTCTGCCTCCTGGCAGCTTCCTCACACTCTGCCTCCTGGCAGCTTCCTCACACTCTGCCTCCTGGCAGCTTCCTCACACTCTGCCTCCTGGCAGCTTCCTCACACTCTGCCTCCTGGCAGCTTCCTCACACTCTGCCTCCGGGCAGCTTCCTCACACTCTGCCTCCGGGCAGTTTCCTCACACACTGCCTCCTGGCAGCTTCCTCACACACACTCAGCCTCCTGGCAGCTTCCTTACACACTGCCTCCTGGCAGCTTCCTCACACTCTGCCCCCTGGCAGCTTCCTCACACACTGCCTCCTGGCAGCTTCCTCACACACTGCCTCCTGGCAGCTTCCTCACACACTGCCTCCTGGCAGCTTCCTCACACACTGCCTCCTGGCAGCTTCCTCACACACTGCCTCCTGGCAGCTTCCTCACACTCTGCCTCCTGGCAGCTTCCTTACACACTGCCTCCGGGCAGCTTCCTCACACACTGCCTCCTGGCAGCTTCATCACACACACTCAGCCTCCTGGCAGCTTCCTCACACTCAGCCTCCTGGCAGCTTCCTCACACTCAGCCTCCTGGCAGCTTCCTCACACTCAGGCTCCTGGCAGCTTCATCACACACACTCAGCCTCCTGGCAGCTTCCTCACACTCAGCCTCCTGGCAGCTTCCTCACACTCAGCCTCCTGGCAGCTTCCTCACACTCAGGCTCCTGGCAGCTTCCTCACACTCAGCCTCCTGGCAGCTTCCTCACACTCAGCCTCCTGGCAGCTTCCTCACACTCAGCCTCCTGGCAGCTTCCTCACACTCAGCCTCCTGGCAGCTTCCTCACACTCAGCCTCCTGGCAGCTCCCTCACACTCAGCCTCCTGGCAGCTTCCTCACACTCAGCCTCCTGGCAGCTTCCTCACACTCTGCCTCCTGGCACCTTCCTCACACTCAGCCTCCTGGCAGCTTCCTCACACTCTGCCTCCTGGCAGCTCCCTCACACTCAGCCTCCTGGCAGCTTCCTCACACTCAGCCTCCTGGCAGCTTCCTCACACTCAGCCTCCTGGCAGCTTCCTCACACTCTGCCTCCTGGCACCTTCCTCACACACTGCCTCCTGGCAGCTTCCTCACACTCTGCCTCCTGGCAGCTTCCTTACACACACATTGCCTCCTGGCAGCTTCCTCACACACACTCTTCCTCCTGGCACCTTCCTCACACACTGCCTCCTGGCAGCTTCCTCACACTCTGCCTCCTGGCAGCTTCCTTATACACTGCCTCCTGGCAGCTTCCTCACACTCAGCCTCCTGGCAGCTTCCTCACACTCTGCCTCTGGCACCTTCCTCACACTCAGCCTCCTGGCAGCTTCCTTACACACTGCCTCCTGGCAGCTTCCTCACACACTCCCTCCTGGCAGCTCCCTCACACTCTGCCTCCTGGCAGCTTCCTCACACTCTGCCTCCTGGCAGCTTCCTCACACTCTGCCTCCTGGCAGCTTCCTTACACACTCTGCCTCCTGGCAGCTTCCTCACACTCTGCCTCCTGGCAGCTTCCTTACACACACATTGCCTCCTGGCAGCTTCCTCACACTCTGCCTCCTGGCAGCTTCCTTACACACTCTGCCTCCTGGCAGCTTCCTCACACACTGCCTCCTGGCAGCTTCCTTACACACTCTGCCTCCTGGCAGCTTCCTCACACTCTGCCTCCTGGCAGCTTCCTTACACACACATTGCCTCCTGGCAGCTTCCTTACACACACATTGCCTCCTGGCAGCTTCCTCACACACACTCTGCCTCCTGGCAGCTTCCTCACACTCTGCCTCCTGGCAGCTTCCTCACACTCTGCCTCCTGGCAGCTTCCTCACACTCTGCCTCCTGGCAGCTTCCTCACACACACTCTGCCTCCTGGCAGCTTCCTCACACTCTGCCTCCTGGCAGCTTCCTCACACTCTGCCTCCTGGCAGCTTCCTTACACACACATTGCCTCCTGGCAGCTTCCTCACACTCTGCCTCCTGGCAGCTTCCTTACACACTGCCTCCTGGCAGCTTCCTTACACACACATTGCCTCCTGGCAGCTTCCTCACACACTGCCTCCTGGCAGCTTCCTTACACACACATTGCCTCCTGGCAGCTTCCTTACACACTGCCTCCTGGCAGTCTCTCTCTGTCTGGCTCCTGCCAGTCTCTCCACACAGACGGACGTCCCTCAGCTGTTTTCCATCCAGAGGCTCCTGTTTCTCAGAGATTAGCTCCTCTCTCAGGAGGCTTCTCCTGCAGTGCTGCTGCACACACTGCTCACAGACTCCACACCACCTGCCATGTGTCAAACAACAGACTCCAATAAAGAACCATGCGGCCTGTCAGCCACATGTCAGACACACCCATGGGCGGGGTATGTGATTATCCAGACCTGTCCAGCACACTCATTATTCTTAAAGGGAATCTGACCCTTAGATACAATACCAAGACTTGTGGAACTACAGTTCCCATAGTAACATTTTCACGTTCATTTCGCTGGGGATTTTCTCCACTGCAACACATAGCGACCATTTACAACATAGGTGGTGGCTATCTCACAATATATATATATATATATATATATATATATTTTCATTTTATATATATATATATATATATATATATATATATATATATATATATACATACACACACACACAGTATATCACAAAAGTGAGTACACCCCTCACATTTTTCTAAATATTTTCTTACATCTTTTCATGAACAACACTGAAGATCTGACCCTGTGATACAATGTGCAGTGTCAGTGTGCAGCTTGTATAACACTGCACATTTGTTGTCCTCTAAATAACTCATCACAGCCATTAATGTGTAAACCTCTGACAATAAAAGTGAGTACACCCTAAGTGATAATGGCCACATTGTGCCCCTGGTGTGAATATTTTGTGTGGCCACCATTATTTTCCAGCAAAGCCTTACCTTTCTTGTGCCTGGAGGTCAGTAGACCTTTATAGGAGCCACTGGATCCTCTTCATCCTCCATGACGACATCCTGGAGCTGGTGGATGTTACAGACCTTGTGCTCCTCCACCTTCTATTTGAAGAGGCTTCACAGATGATCCATAGAGTTTAAGTCTGGAGACGCTCGGCCGGTCCAGCACCTTTACCCTCAGTTTCTCTATTTAGGCAGTGGTGGTCTTGGAGGTGTTTGGAGTTGATATGTTGGAATATGAAGGGAGGGGATCCTGCTCTGCTTCAGTAGCTCACAGGACATGTTGGCATCATAGTTCCCTCAATGATCTATAACCCCCCATAGAGGGTAGCACTCATGCAGCCCCAAACCATGACCCTCCACCACCATGCCTGACTGTAGGCAAGACACACTTGTCTTTGCTCTCATCACCTGGAGCAGCTGCACACGCTAACACCATCTGACCTAAATAAGTTTATCTTGGTTTCATCAGACCTCAGTATGGTTCCAGTAATCCACATCCTTAGTTTGCCTGTCTTCAGTAAACGGTTTGTGGGCTTTCTTGTGCATCATGTTTAGAAGAGGCTTCTTTCTGGGACAACAGCCATGCAGAACAATTTCAATAAGTCAATAATAATATCAGCTGCTTCAACTGATAGCTTATAAAAAAAAGTGTCTGATTACCAAGGTGCCATACAAGAAACATCTTATGATGGGTAAAACCAGTGAGCTGTCTCAAGACCTTCCTTCACAACCCTATTGTTTCAAAACACACTGATGGCATTGGTTACAGAAGAATTTCCAAACTACTTAAGATTCCAGTCACTGTTGTGTCCATAATCTGGAAATGGAAAGAACATAATTTCACCATAAACCGGCCATGACCAGGTGCTCACACAAGATTTCAGACAAAGGAGTGAAAAGACTTATCAGAAGAGTTGTCCAAGAGCCAACAACAACTGTAGAGGCTACAGAAAGAGCTGGAATTAGCAGATAATGCACCCCCCCTTCATGGTCTGTATGCACGCTCCTGTATGCACGCTCACCACAAAAGACTCCATTGCTGAACCAAAATCAGGTTTCCGAGAGCCATAATGTTTTCAGTTTTTGGGATATGTAGCTGTTTGACTGTTTTTTTGTGCCATGCCGTGAGCTGATATATTGATATTATTTTGTGGTATATAAGATGTTTTGAATACCTATTATTACATTTTTTTATATAAGGACTATGGTTGCCGGCTGGAGCTGGATACATGTGCTCCGGTCGTGATATCCGTTATGTGGAGGGGTATAGGGACTATGGTTGCCGGCTAGAGCTGGATACATGTGCTCCGGTCGTGATATCCGTTATGTGGAGGGGTATAGGGACTATGGTTGCCGGCTGGAGCTGGATATATGTGCTCCGGTCGTGATATCCGTTATGTGGAGGGGTATAAGGACTATGGTTGCCGGCTGGAGCTGGATACATGTGCTCCGGTCGTGATATCCGTTATGTGGAGGGGTATAAGGACTATGGTTGCCGGCTGGAGCTGGATACATGTGCTCCGGTCGTGATATCCGTTATGTGGAGGGGTATAGGGACTATGGTTGCCGGCTAGAGCTGGATACATGTGCTCCGGTCGTGATATCCGTTATGTGGAGGAGTATAAGGACTATGGTTGCCGGCTGGAGCTGGATACATGTGCTCCGGTCGTGATATCCGTTATGTGGAGGGGTATAGGGACTATGGTTGCCGGCTAGAGCTGGATACATGTGCTCCGGTCGTGATATCCGTTATGTGGAGGAGTATAAGGACTATGGTTGCCGGCTGGAGCTGGATACATGTGCTCCGGTCGTGATATCCGTTATGTGGAGGAGTATAAGGACTATGGTTGCCGGCTGGAGCTGGATACATGTGCTCCGGTCGTGATATCCGTTATGTGGAGGAGTATAAGGACTATGGTTGCCGGCTGGAGCTGGATACATGTGCTCCGGTCGTGATATCCGTTATGTGGAGGAGTATAAGGACTATGGTTGCCGGCTAGAGCTGGATACATGTGCTCCGGTCGTGATATCCGTTATGTGGAGGAGTATAAGGACTATGGTTGCCGGCTGGAGCTGCATACATGTGCTCCGGTCGTGATATCCGTTATGTGGAGGAGTATAAGGACTATGGTTGCCGGCTGGAGCTGGATACATGTGCTCCGGTCGTGATATCCGTTATGTGGAGGAGTATAAGGACTATGGTTGCCGGCTGGAGCTGGATACATGTGCTCCGGTCGTGATATCCGTTATGTGGAGGAGTATAAGGACTATGGTTGCCGGCTGGAGCTGGATACATGTGCTCCGGTCGTGATATCCGTTATGTGGAGGAGTATAAGGACTATGGTTGCCGGCTGGAGCTGGATACATGTGCTCCGGTCGTGATATCCGTTATGTGGAGGGGTATAAGGACTATGGTTGCCGGCTAGAGCTGGATACATGTGCTCCGGTCGTGATATCCGTCATGTGGAGGAGTATAAGGACTATGGTTGCCGGCTGGAGCTGGATATATGTGCTCCGGTCGTGATATCCGTTATGTGGAGGGGTATAGGGACTATGGTTGCCGGATAGAGCTGGATATATGTGCTCCGGTGGTGATATCCGTTATGTGGAGGGGTATAAGGACTATGGTTGCCGGCTGGAGCTGGATATATGTGCTTCGGTCGTGATATCCGTTATGTGGAGGGGTATAGGGACTATGGTTGCCGGCTAGAGCTGGATACATGTGCTCCGGTCGTGATATCCGTTATGTGGAGGGGTATAGGGACTATGGTTGCCGGCTGGAGCTGGATATATGTGCTCCGGTCATGATATCCGTTATGTGGAGGAGTATAAGGACTATGGTTGCCGGCTAGAGCTGGATACATGTGCTCCGGTCGTGATATCCGTTATGTGGAGGAGTATAAGGACTATGGTTGCCGGCTGGAGCTGGATACATGTGCTCCGGTCGTGATATCCGTTATGTGGAGGGGTATAAGGACTATGGTTGCCGGATAGAGCTGGATATATGTGCTCCGGTGGTGATATCCGTTATGTGGAGGGGTATAAGGACTATGGTTGCCGGCTGGAGCTGGATATATGTGCTCCGGTCATGATATCCGTTATGTGGAGGGGTATAAGGACTATGGTTGCCGGCTGGAGCTGGATACATGTGCTCCGGTCGTGATATCCGTTATGTGGAGGGGTATAAGGACTATGGTTGCCGGATAGAGCTGGATATATGTGCTCCGGTGGTGATATCCGTTATGTGGAGGGGTATAAGGACTATGGTTGCCGGCTGGAGCTGGATATATGTGCTCCGGTCATGATATCCGTTATGTGGAGGGGTATAAGGACTATGGTTGCCGGCTGGAGCTGGATACATGTGCTCCGGTCGTGATATCCGTTATGTGGAGGGGTATAAGGACTATGGTTGCCGGATAGAGCTGGATATATGTGCTCCGGTGGTGATATCCGTTATGTGGAGGGGTATAAGGACTATGGTTGCCGGCTGGAGCTGGATACATGTGCTCCGGTCATGATATCCGTTATGTGGAGGAGTATAAGGACTATGGTTGCCGGCTGGAGCTGGATATATGTGCTCCGGTCATGATATCCGTTATGTGGAGGAGTATAAGGACTATGGTTGCCGGCTGGAGCTGGATATATGTGCTCCGGTCATGATATCCGTTATGTGGAGGAGTATAAGGACTATGGTTGCCGGCTAGAGCTGGATACATGTGCTCCGGTCGTGATATCCGTTATGTGGAGGGGTATAAGGACTATGGTTGCCGGCTGGAGCTGGATACACGAGCTCCGGTCGTGATATCCGTTATGTGGAGGGGTATAGGGACTATGGTTGCCGGCTGGAGCTGGATATATGTGCTCCGGTGGTGATATCCGTTATGTGGAGGGGTACAGGGACTATGGTTGCCGGCTAGAGCTGGATACATGTGCTCCGGTCGTGATATCCGTTATGTGGAGGGGTATAGGGACTATGGTTGCCGGCTGGAGCTGGATATATGTGCTCCGGTCGTGATATCCGTTATGTGGAGGAGTATAAGGACTATGGTTGCCGGCTAGAGCTGGATACATGTGCTCCGGTCGTGATATCCGTTATGTGGAGGGGTATAAGGACTATGGTTGCCGGATAGAGCTGGATATATGTGCTCCGGTGGTGATATCCGTTATGTGGAGGGGTATAAGGACTATGGTTGCCGGATAGAGCTGGATATATGTGCTCCGGTGGTGATATCCGTTATGTGGATGGGTATAAGGACTATGGTTGCCAGCTGGAGCTGGATATATGTGCTCCGGTCGTGATATCCGTTATGTGGAGGGGTATAAGGACTATGGTTGCCGGCTGGAGCTGGATATATGTGCTCCGGTCGTGATATCCGTTATGTGGAGGGGTATAAGGACTATGGTTGCCGGCTAGAGCTGGATACATGTGCTCCGGTCGTGATATCCGTTATGTGGAGGGGTATAGGGACTATGGTTGCCGGCTGGAGCTGGATATATGTGCTCCGGTCGTGATATCCGTTATGTGGAGGGGTATAAGGACTATGGTTGCCGGCTGGAGCTGGATACATGTGCTCCGGTCGTGATATCCGTTATGTGGAGGAGTATAAGGACTATGGTTGCCGGCTAGAGCTGGATACATGTGCTCCGGTCGTGATATCCGTTATGTGGAGGGGTATAGGGACTATGGTTGCCGGATAGAGCTGGATATATGTGCTCCGGTGGTGATATCCGTTATGTGGAGGGGTATAAGGACTATGGTTGCCGGCTGTAGCTGGATATATGTGCTCCGGTCATGATATCCGTTATGTGGAGGGGTATAAGGACTATGGTTGCCGGCTAGAGCTGGATACATGTGCTCCGGTCGTGATATCCGTTATGTGGAGGGGTATAAGGACTATGGTTGCCGGATAGAGCTGGATACACGAGCTCCGGTGGTGATATCCGTCATGTGGAGGGGTATAGGGACTATGGTTGCCGGCTGGAGCTGGATATATGTGCTCCGGTGGTGATATCCGTTATGTGGAGGGGTATAAGGACTATGGTTGCCGGATAGAGCTGGATACACGAGCTCCGGTGGTGATATCCGTCATGTGGAGGGGTATAGGGACTATGGTTGCCGGCTGGAGCTGGATATATGTGCTCCGGTCGTGATATCCGTTATGTGGAGGGGTATAAGGACTATGGTTGCCGGATAGAGCTGGATACACGAGCTCCGGTGGTGATATCCGTCATGTGGAGGGGTATAGGGACTATGGTTGCCGGCTGGAGCTGGATATATGTGCTCCGGTCGTGATATCCGTTATGTGGAGGGGTACAGGGACTATGGTTGCCGGCTGGAGCTGGATATATGTGCTCCGGTCGTGATATCCGTTATGTGGAGGGGTATAAGGACTATGGTTGCCGGCTGCAGCTGGATATATGTGCTCCGGTCGTGATATCCGTTATGTGGAGGGGTACAGGGACTATGGTTGCCGGCTGGAGCTGGATATATGTGCTCCGGTCGTGATATCCGTTATGTGGAGGGGTATAGGGACTATGGTTGCCGGCTGGAGCTGGATATATGTGCTCCGGTGGTGATATCCGTTATGTGGAGGAGTATAAGGACTATGGTTGCCGGATAGAGCTGGATACATGTGCTCCGGTGGTGATATCCGTTATGTGGAGGGGTATAGGGACTATGGTTGCCGGCTGGAGCTGGATATATGTGCTCCGGTGGTGATATCCGTTATGTGGAGGAGTATAAGGACTATGGTTGCCGGCTGGAGCTGGATATATGTGCTCCGGTCGTGATATCCGTTATGTGGAGGGGTATAAGGACTATGGTTGCCGGCTGGAGCTGGATATATGTGCTCCGGTCATGATATCCGTTATGTGGAGGGGTATAAGGACTATGGTTGCCGGCTGGAGCTGGATATATGTGCTCCGGTTGTGATATCCGTTATGTGGAGGGGTACAGGGACTATGGTTGCCGGCTGGAGCTGGATATATGTGCTCCGGTCGTGATATCCGTTATGTGGAGGGGTATAAGGACTATGGTTGCCGGCTGGAGCTGGATATATGTGCTCCGGTCGTGATATCCGTTATGTGGAGGAGTATAAGGACTATGGTTGCCGGATAGAGCTGGATACATGTGCTCCAGTCGTGATATCCGTTATGTGGAGGAGTATAAGGACTATGGTTGCCGGATAGAGCTGGATATATGTGCTCCGGTCATGATATCCGTTATGTGGAGGGGTATAAGGACTATGGTTGCCGGCTGGAGCTGGATATATGTGCTCCGGTCGTGATATCCGTTATGTGGAGGGGTATAAGGACTATGGTTGCCGGCTGGAGCTGGATATATGTGCTCCAGTCGTGATATCCGTTATGTGGAGGGGTATAAGGACTATGGTTGCCGGCTGGAGCTGGATATATGTGCTCCAGTCGTGATATCCGTTATGTGGAGGAGTATAAGGACTATGGTTGCCGGATAGAGCTGGATATATGTGCTCCAGTCGTGATATCCGTTATGTGGAGGAGTATAAGGACTATGGTTGCCGGATAGAGCTGGATATATGTGGAGGGGTATAAGGACTATGGTTGCCGGCTGGAGCTGGATATATGTGCTCCGGTCATGATATCCGTTATGTGGAGGAGTATAAGGACTATGGTTGCCGGCTGGAGCTGGATACATGTGCTCCGGTCGTGATATCCGTTATGTGGAGGAGTATAAGGACTATGGTTGCCGGATAGAGCTGGATATATGTGCTCCAGTCGTGATATCCGTTATGTGGAGGAGTATAAGGACTATGGTTGCCGGATAGAGCTGGATATATGTGGAGGGGTATAAGGACTATGGTTGCCGGCTGGAGCTGGGTATATGTGCTCCGGTGGTGATATCCGTTATGTGGAGGGGTATAAGGACTATGGTTGCCAGCTGGAGCTGGATATATGTGCTCCGGTCGTGATATCCGTCATGTGGAGGAGTATAAGGACTATGGTTGCCGGCTGGAGCTGGATACATGTGCTCCGGTCGTGATATCCGTTATGTGGAGGAGTATAAGGACTATGGTTGCCGGCTGGAGCTGGATATATGTGCTCCGGTCATGATATCCGTTATGTGGAGGAGTATAAGGACTATGGTTGCCGGCTGGAGCTGGATATATGTGCTCCGGTCATGATATCCGTTATGTGGAGGAGTATAGGGACTATGGTTGCCGGCTGGAGCTGGATATATGTGCTCCGGTCGTGATATCCGTTATGTGGAGGAGTATAAGGACTATGGTTGCCGGCTGGAGCTGGATATATGTGCTCCGGTCATGATATCCGTTATGTGGAGGAGTATAAGGACTATGGTTGCCGGCTGCAGCTGGATATATGTGCTCCGGTCATGATATCCGTTATGTGGAGGAGTATAAGGACTATGGTTGCCGGCTGGAGCTGGATATATGTGCTCCGGTCGTGATATCCGTTATGTGGAGGGGTATAAGGACTATGGTTGCCGGCTGGAGCTGGATATATGTGCTCCGGTGGTGATATCCGTTATGTGGAGGGGTATAAGGACTATGGTTGCCGGCTGGAGCTGGATATATGTGCTCCGGTGATGATATCCGTTATGTGGAGGAGTATAAGGACTATGGTTGCCGGCTGGAGCTGGATATATGTGCTCCGGTCATGATATCCGTTATGTGGAGGAGTATAAGGACTATGGTTGCCGGCTGGAGCTGGATATATTTGCTCCGGTCATGATATCCGTTATGTGGAGGGGTATAAGGACTATGGTTGCCAGCTGCAGCTGGATATATGTGCTCCGGTCGTGATATCCGTTATGTGGAGGGGTATAAGGACTATGGTTGCCAGCTGCAGCTGGATATATGTGCTCCGGTCGTGATATCCGTCATGTGGAGGAGTATAAGGACTATGGTTGCCGGTCCGGTCATGATATCCGTCGTCTGCCAGCGCAGAGGCTGTGACCACAGACTAAACTGGCAGGAAATACAGAAGCTGCGGGCCAACCCTTTGTTTGGAAACAGTGGGTATAGCCTGGTATGAGGGCCGTGGCACTACTGGTCCTGGTTTGGGATCTCGTGGTCCGGCGGCAACACATTGTGACCATCGACCCAGAGTTGTTGTAAGACCGTGGACGGTAGAAATAAAAATTGTTGCATTATTAACCTTCCAAGGTGATTAATATAATTGAGAACCGCTGACCCTCACACCCACACGAAAAACATAGTTTATTTGAATGTTGACGCCCCAACACAACCTCGTCCACCAATATATTAAAGAAAAGACACCCTCTAACGTCTGACATAACCCAATTGGTGTAATGCCCCACGATGGCCATTGATTCCCATGGAGCTTCATTCTGAGAACAAAGCACCATAAGTTACTGCTGACCGGCAGCTCTGAATTTCTCATGCTCGTGTCGCTGACCATCAATGACCTCTGGAGCCTCGTTCTAAGAACATTCTCATAACAAGGCTTCATAGGAATCGATGGGTGTTGTAGAACATTACTCTTTGGATTATGATGGAACTTCGAGGATTTATTTTTAATTGGTGAACGAGGGTGTGTGGAGGAGTCTTTACTCAAATAAACTATTTTTTCCTGTGTCTGTGTTTTGTAACTCTATTCTTCCCGGTTAGTAATGGGGGTATCTGACAGATGCTTCTCCATTACTAACCCCCGGGCTTGATGCCAGCTGTCAATTCACAGGAGCCATGCACTATATGAGGGTAGCATTTCCAGGCCCTTCTCTGGATCCCACCTCCACAGATGGACCCACTCTCCGGATGAAGATACATATGGGGTTAATAATATTGCTGACCTCTCTCCAGTGATGTGTGGCCCCAGGTGAGTAAACACCAGTATACAGAGTCCGCACTTCTTCTGCAGCTTCAGGGACCCCGGAGTCATCTGCTCCAGTGTTTGTCCATTAGAGCAGGGAGTAAACACTCAGCACAGAGCTGTGTACACTGCGGGCGGCACTACATGCTCCTCCGCCTGCTCCTCGCCTGACGGTGGCTCCAGCCCTCCCAGCGATCATCACTTACTGAGCGGTGAGGAGGCATCAATCACCTTCAGTAAATACTCCAGCAGCCGCAGCTATACTGGACTTCTGCTCCACAAATGTGGACCCCGCTAATGCTTTCCTGTTTAAAAAAATCACGCATTATCATTTTTTTAATCTTTTCCTGAATAAATCTAATAAAACCCCCAAAAGTTACATAATTCATTGCCAATAAGATTCAACTCAGCCGTCCAGCATCCTCAGTCTAAGCCCCCTGATCTCTGTACAGGCTGTCAGATTACTGCCAATCATCCCCATCCCTGGAAATAAACAGATCCGACCGTCTCCAGAAGAAATACAGCCCGAGCCACACGAGAACAAATAGCCACGTGATATAATCAAGATAGACTTCAACTTCAGCATATTCTGCACTGATACATTTCTTATGATTTCAAAGTGCAGGGGAAGGAGGGGTTAAATCCGCGCAATCCGTCAAAGAATGCAGAAGAGATGTTGATAAGTTAATCAATCTTTTATTCCATCGGTCTACGCGTTTCAAGGTATATAACCTCTTCTTCAGGACCACAATATCAACAACAGTTTGTTGATATTGTGGTCCTGAAGAAGAGGTTATATACCTTGAAATGCGTAGACCAATGGAATAAAAGATTAACTTCTCAACATCTCTTCTGCATTCTTTGACGGAGTGCGCGGATTTAACCCCTCCTTCCCCTCCACTTTGAAGTCTTAACCACGTGGGGCCGCGGCAGCCGCCATTATCTCATGCTATCTGTGGTGGTTGTGACCTCTCACAAGTGGTGAGTGTAAATTATTACATATTTACCATGTGCTTATCTGATAAACCCTATTAGCGCTTCTTTTTTCTAGCTTTACTACATTTCTTATGATAACATAATAGTATTCTGACCGCAAAAATACAAAATAACATTGTGCAACCGCCACTACTAGGGGGAGCTCCCTGTATACAGAGATACATGATAAGCTCCTGTCTGCAGCCACCACTAGGGGGAGCTCCCTGTATACAGAGATACATGATAAGATCCTGTCTGCAGCCACCACTAGGGGGAGCTCCCTGTATACAGAGATACATGATAAGATCCTGTCTGCAGCCACCACTAGGGGGAGCTCCCTGTATACAGAGATACATGATAAGATCCTGTCTGCAGCCACCACTAGGGGGAGCTCCCTGTATACAGAGATGCATGATAAGATCCTGTCTGCAGTCACCACTAGTGGGAGCTCCCTGTATACAGAGATACATGATAAGATCCTGTCTGCAGCCACCACTAGGGAGAGCTCCCTGTATACAGAGATACATGATAAGATCCTGTCTGCAGCCTCCACTAGGGGGAGCTCCCTGTATACAGAGATACATGATAAGATCCTGTCTGCAGCCACCACTAGGGGGAGCTCCCTGTATACAGAGATACATGATAAGATCCTGTCTGCAGCCACCACTAGGGGGAGCTCCCTGTATACAGAGATACATGATAAGATCCTGTCTGCAGCCACCACTAGGGGGAGCTCTCTGTATACAGAGATAAATGATAAGATCCTGTCTGCAGCCACCACTAGGGGGAGCTCCCTGTATACAGTGATACATAAGATTCTGTCTGCAGCCACCACTAGGGGGAGCTCCCTGTATACAGAGATACATGATAAGATCCTGTCTGTAGCCACCACTAGGGGGAGCTCCCTGTATACAGAGATACATGATAAGCTCCTGTCTGCAGCCTCCACTAGGGGGAGCTCCCTGTATACAGAGATACATGATAAGATCCTGTCTGCAGTCACCACTAGGGGGAGCTCCCTGTATACAGTGATACATAAGATTCTGTCTGCAGCCACCACTAGGGGGAGCTCCCTGTATACAGAGATACATGATAAGATCCTGTCTGCAGTCACCACTAGGGGGAGCTCCCTGTATACAGAGATACATGATAAGATCCTGTCTGCAGCCACCACTAGGGGGAGCTCCCTGTATACAGAGATACATGATAAGATCCTGTCTGCAGCCACCACTAGGGGGAGCTCCCTGTATACAGAGATACATGATAAGCTCCTGTCTGCAGTCACCACTAGGGGGAGCTCCCTGTATACAGAGATACATGATAAGATCCTCTCTGCAGCCACCACTAGGGAGAGCTCCCTGTATACAGAGACACATGATAAGATCCTCTCTGCAGCCACCACTAGGGGGAGCTCCCTGTATACAGAGATACATGATAAGATCCTGTCTGCAGCCACCACTAGAGGGAGCTCCCTGTATACAGAGATACATGATAAGATCCTGTCTGCAGCCACCACTAGGGGAGCTCCCTGTATACAGAGATACATGATAAGATCCTGTCTGCAGCCACCACTAGGGGGAGCTCCCTGTATACAGAGATACATGATAAGATCCTGTCTGAAGCCACCACTAGGGGGAGCTCCTTGTATACAGAGATACATCATAAGATCCTGTCTGCAGCCACCACTAGGGGGAGCTCCCTGTATACAGAGATACATGATAAGATCCTGTCTGTAGCCACCACTAGGGGGAGCTCCCTGTATACAGAGATACATGATAAGATCCTGTCTGCAGTCACCACTAGGGGGAGCTCCCTGTATACAGAGATACATGATAAGATCCTGTCTGCAGCCACCACTAGGGGGAGCTCCCTGTATACAGAGATACATGATAAGCTCCTGTCTGCAGCCTCCACTAGGGGGAGCTCTCTACTTACAGAGATACATGATAAGATCCTGTCTGCAGTCACCACTAGGGGGAGCTCCCTGTATACAGTGATACATAAGATTCTGTCTGCAGCCACCACTAGGGGGAGCTCCCTGTATACAGAGATACATGATAAGATCCTGTCTGCAGTCACCACTAGGGGGAGCTCCCTGTATACAGAGATACATGATAAGATCCTGTCTGCAGCCACCACTAGGGGGAGCTCCCTGTATACAGAGATACATGATAAGATCCTGTCTGCAGCCACCACTAGGGGGAGCTCCCTGTATACAGAGATACATGATAAGCTCCTGTCTGCAGTCACCACTAGGGGGAGCTCCCTGTATACAGAGATACATGATAAGATCCTCTCTGCAGCCACCACTAGGGAGAGCTCCCTGTATACAGAGACACATGATAAGATCCTCTCTGCAGCCACCACTAGGGGGAGCTCCCTGTATACAGAGATACATGATAAGATCCTGTCTGCAGTCACCACTAGGGGGAGCTCCCTGTATACAGAGATACATGATAAGATCCTGTCTGCAGCCACCACTAGGGGGAGCTCCCTGTATACAGAGATACATGATAAGCTCCTGTCTGCAGCCACCACTAGAGGGAGCTCCCTGTATACAGAGATACATGATAAGATTCTGTCTGCAGCCACCACTAGAGGGAGCTCCCTGTATACAGAGATACATGATAAGATCCTGTCTGCAGCCACCACTAGAGGGAGCTCCCTGTATACAGAGATACATGATAAGATTCTGTCTGCAGCCTCCACTAGAGGGATCTCCCTGTATACAGAGATACATGATAAGATCCTGTCTGCAGCCACCACTAGAGGGAGCTCCCTGTATACAGAGATACATGATAAGATCCTGTCTGCAGCCACCACTAGGGGAGCTCCCTGTATACAGAGATACATGATAAGATCCTGTCTGCAGTCACCACTAGGGGAGCTCCCTGTATACAGAGATACATGATAAGATCCTGTCTGCAGCCACCACTAGGGGGAGCTCTCTGTATACAGAGATACATGATAAGATCCTGTCTGCAGCCACCACTATGGGGAGCTCCCTGTATACAGAGATACATGATAAGATCCTGTCTTCAGTCACCACTAGGGGGAGCTCCCTGTATACAGAGATACATGATAAGATCCTGTCTGCAGCCACCACTAAGGGGAGCTCCCTGTATACAGAGATACATGATAAGATCCTGTCTGCAGCCACCACTAGGGGGAGCTCCCTGTATACAGAGATACATGATAAGATCCTGTCTGCAGCCACCACTAGGGGGAGCTCCCTGTATACAGAGATACATGATAAGATCTTGTCTGCAGTCACCACTAGGGGAAGCTCCCTGTATACAGAGATACATCATAAGATCCTGTCTGCAGCCACCACTAGGGGAAGCTCCCTGTATACAGAGATACATCATAAGATCCTGTCTGCAGCCACCACTAGGGGGAGCTCCCTGTATACAGAGATACATGATAAGGTCCTGTCTGCAGCCACCACTAGGGGGAGCTCCCTGTATACAGAGATACATGATAAGATCCTGTCTGCAGCCACCACTAGGGGGAGCTCCCTGTACACAGAGATACATGATAAGATCCTGTCTGCAGCCACCACTAGAGGGAGCTCCCTGTATACAGATACATAAGATCCTGTCTGCAGTCACCACTAGGGGGAGCTCCCTGTGTACAGAGATACATGATAATATCCTGTCTGCAGTCACCACTAGGGGGAGCTCCCTGTATACAGAGATACATGATAAGATCCTGTCTGCAGCCACCACTAGGGGGAGCTCCCTGTATACAGAGATACATGATAAGATCCTGTCTGCAGTCACCACTAGGGGGAGCTCCCTGTATACAGAGATACATGATAAGATCCTTTCTGCAGTCACCACTAGGGGGAGCTCCCTGTATACAGAGATACATGATAAGATCCTGTCTGCAGTCACCACTAGGGGGAGCTCCCTGTATACAGAGTTACAGGATAAGATCCTGTCTGCAGCCACCACTAGGGGGAGCTCCCTGTATACAGAGATACATGATAATATTGTCTGCAGCCACCACTAGGGGGAGCTCCCTATATAGAGAGATACATGATAAGATCCTGTCTGCAGCCACCACTAGGGGGAGCTCTCTACTTACAGAGATAGCGCTTAGAATACAGTTGTCTCTCCTCTTGGCTGCAGGCAGTATATTATGTGTTTGCAGGAAACTCCCTGTTTTCTCCCTTTGTTCTCCGTCCTCATTGTCTCGCTGTCCTCCTCCCTTCTCTGTCTCTACCTTTGTGTGTGTTATCTGCTTGCGATCTGTTTAGGATCTGTCTCTTCATCTATATTCTCGTATGTGGTGGAGCAGCCTCCCTCCTTGCTGTGTTTGTCCCTTCCCCTCTCTCCTCTCGTTTAGTGATTCCCGTTACTGTTTGTCTCTTTGCTATCCATTTCTCCTCTCCTCACTCTCAGATTCTCCCTCTCGGAGCTTCTCTTTCTCTCTCTCGTGTCCCTCGCTTCTTCTCTCCTCCGTCTCGCCTCTTTTTCTGCCTCTTTACCCTCCTCTCTGTTCTCGCTCTCTTTCCCCCTCTTAGTCTCTTATTGTCTCTTTATCCTTGGCTCTCTCTTTCTACCATTTATTATGTTTATTTTCATCTTATTTTTAACTTTCTTATCCTTTTTACCTTTCCTTAGAATTCAGATTCTGGAAGTTTCCTTATTTTTGCAGATTGGAGCATTACCCACGGTAGCCTGATGAGAGCCCCTGGAGATCGGTTTAGGTCGGGATGATCAGAGGTGGGATCCCTCTGCCTGGTTTAGGTGGGGATAATCGGAGGTGTGATCCCTCCATCTGGTTTAGGTCGGGATGATCGGAGGTGGGATCCCCTCTTCCTGGTTTAGGTCGAGATGATCTGAGGTGGGATCCCTCCGCCTGGTTTAGGTCGGGATGATCGGAGGTGGGATCCCCTCCGCTTGGTTTAGGTCGATGATCGGAGGTGGGATCCCCTCTGCTTGGTTTAGGTCGGGATGATTGGAGGTGGGATCCTCTCTGCCTGGTTTAGGTCGGGATGATTGGAGGTGGGATCCCCTCTGCCTGGTTTAGGTCAGGATGATTGGAGGTGGGATCCCCTCTGCCAGGTTTAGGTTGGGATGATCGGAGGTGGGATCCCCTCTGCCTGGTTTAGGTCGGGATGATCGGAGGTGGGATCCCCTCTGCCTGGTTTAGGTAGGGATGATCGGAGGTGGGATCCCCTCTGCCTGGTTTAGGTCGGGATGATCGGAGGTGGGATCCCCTCTGCCTGGTTTAGGTCGGGATGATCGGAGGTGGGATCCCCTCTGCCCGGTTTAGGTCGGGATGATCGGAGGTGGGATCCCCTCTGCCTGGTTTAGGTCGGGATGATCGGAGGTGGGATCCCCTCTGCCTGGTTTAGGTCGGGATGATCGGAGGTGGGATCCCCTCTGCCTGGTTTAGGTCGGGATGATCGGAGGTGGGATCCCCTCTGCCTGGTTTAGGTCGGGATGATCGGAGGTGGGATCCCCTCCGCTTGGTTTAGGTCGATGATCGGAGGTGGGATCCCCTCTGCTTGGTTTAGGTCGATGATCGGAGGTGGGATCCCCTCTGCTTGGTTTAGGTCGGGATGATCGGAGGTGGGATCCCCTCCGCTTGGTTTAGGTCGATGATCGGAGGTGGGATCCCCTCTGCTTGGTTTAGGTCGGGATGATCGGAGGTGGGATCCCCTCTGCCTGGTTTAGGTCGGGATGATCGGAGGTGGGATCCCCTCTGCCTGGTTTAGGTCGGGATGATCGGAGGTGGGATCCCCTCTGCCTGGTTTAAGTCGGGGGCTGTTGCGAGGATTATCTGAGGTTGGGATCCCTCCGCCTGGTTTAGGTCGGGATGATCGGAGGTGGGATCCCCTCTGCCTGGTTTAGGTCTGGATGATCGGAGGTGGGATCCCCTCTGCCTGGTTTAGGTCGGGATGATCGGAGGTGGGATCCCCTCTGCCTGGTTTAGGTCGGGATGATCGGAGGTGGAATCCCCTCTGCCTGGTTTAGGTCGGGATGATCGGAGGTGGGATCCCCTCCGACTGGTTTAAGTCGGGGGCTGTTGCGAGGATTATCTGAGGTTGGGATCCCTCCGCCTGGTTTAGGTCGGGATGATCGGAGGTGGAATCCCCTCTGCCTGGTTTAGGTCGGGATGATCGGAGGTGGGATCCCCTCTGCCTGGTTTAGGTCGGGATGATCGGAGGTGGGATCCCCTCTGCCTGGTTTAGGTCGGGATGATCGGAGGTGGGATCCGCTCTGCCTGGTTTAGGTCGGGATGATCGGAGGTGGGATCCCCTCTGCCTGGTTTAGGTCGGGATGATCGGAGGTGGGATCCCCTCTGCCTGGTTTAGGTCGGGATGATCGGAGGTGGGATCCCCTCTGCCTGGTTTAGGTCGGGATGATCGGAGGTGGGATCCCCTCTGCCTGGTTTAGGTCGGGATGATCGGAGGTGGGATCCCCTCTGCCTGGTTTAGGTCGGGATGATCGGAGGTGGGATCCCCTGTGCCTGGTTTAGGTCAGGATGATTGGAGGTGGGATCCCCTCTGCCTGGTTTAGGTCGGGATGATCGGAGGTGGGATCCCCTCTGCCTGGTTTAGGTCGGGATGATCAGAGGTGGGATCCCCTCTGCCTGGTTTAGGTCGGGATGATCGGAGGTGGGATCCCCTCTGCCTGCTTTAGGTCGGGATGATCGGAGGTGGGATCCCCTCTGCCTGGTTTAGGTCGGGATGATCGGAGGTGGGATCCCCTCTGCCTGGTTTAGGTCGGGATGATCGGAGGTGGGATCCCCTCTGCCTGGTTTAGGTCGGGATGATCGGAGGTGGGATCCCCTGTGCCTGGTTTAGGTCAGGATGATTGGAGGTGGGATCCCCTCTGCCTGGTTTAGGTCGGGATGATCGGAGGTGGGATCCCCTCTGCCTGGTTTAGGTCGGGATGATCGGAGGTGGGATCCCCTCTGCCTGGTTTAGGTCGGGATGATCGGAGGTGGGATCCCCTCTGCCTGGTTTAGGTCGGGATGATCGGAGGTGGGATCCCCTCTGCCTGGTTTAGGTCGGGATGATCGGAGGTGGGATCCCCTCTGCCTGGTTTAGGTCGGGATGATCGGAGGTGGGATCCCCTCTGCCTGGTTTAGGTCGGGATGATCGGAGGTGGGATCCCCTCTGCCTGGTTTAGGTCGGGATGATCGGAGGTGGGATCCCCTCTGCCTGGTTTAGGTCGGGATGATCAGAGGTGGGATCCCCTCTGCCTGGTTTAGGTCGGGATGATCGGAGGTGGGATCCCCTCTGCCTGCTTTAGGTCGGGATGATCGGAGGTGGAATCCCCTCTGCCTGGTTTAGGTCGGGATGATTGGAGGTGGGATCCCCTCTGCCTGGTTTAGGTCGGGATGATCAGAGGTGGGATCCCCTCTGCCTGGTTTAGGTCGGGATGATCGGAGGTGGGATCCCCTCTGCCTGGTTTAGGTCGGGATGATCGGAGGTGGGATCCCCTCTGCCTGGTTTAGGTCGGGATGATCGGAGGTGGGATCCCCTCTGCCTGGTTTAGGTCGGGATGATCGGAGGTGGGATCCCCTCCGCTTGGTTGGAGCTGTATGCAGAGCAGGAGCTGGTGTCTAGCTGCAGCGGAGTCTACTGGCAGGACGTCGTCCCGACTACTCCATGCTACCCAACTTTGGAGAATTTGGTTGTCAGCGACGAGCCCCTGGGTGAGTGTCTGCAATGCAGTGGTGTTTGCGGTAGATGTCGCTTCTAATAAACGCTGCTCATTCACTTAGCTGTCTTCCAGAAAAAAATACAGTCATTTTTGGAAGGAGGGGGAGCCGAGTAAGGAAGGGATAAATTATTAATGGCCGGAGAGTCTTTCCTTTACTTTTCATTAACGTTTTAAGGTTTTTTTTGTCTTTTTTTTTTTCAATGACATCAATGCAAATGAGTCTATCAGGGGCCAAAATGACTGGCACATTTTGTGAATGGAATACTCAGTGACTGTGATGACGTCATTGGAAGGCTTGGGGTCCGAGCTCTGATGGGGATTGGCCGCTGGAGTCCCGGGTGGAGCTTATTGGCTGGGCACCACTCATCCAACGCCTACACACTGGGAGCCAGGAGCTACATATAAAAGCCTGGCTTCCCCCATTGGAGAGCATTGAGATTGGAGTAGTTTGTGAGAAGTCTCGGTGATCTGCACTCTACACAAGGACCACCGCCGGTGAGTAGCTGGGAGCGGCCATTAGTGGGGGGCAGCCCCGTTCATCAGTGTTGGATGTTGGCCATTAGAGGCTGTCGTCAGTTGGCTGGAGGCTTGGAGGGACCATTGGAGACTTGTTGCTGTCCAGTGGTGGTGCTGGATCCTCGGCATGCCTGGGCTGGCTGGGGCTTGTAGTGCGCTTGTAATAATGGTGTCGGGGAGATTGCAGGTGGTGTGTGATGAATGTGGAGCGTCTGCAGGGTGCCGGGGTCCGGGCTGCTCTCACATCATTACTCCTTAATGCTGATGGCGTTCCTGGCAGGCGGCCAACGCTTCTCCCTTAAATCTTTGCAGGAAGGACATTATGGTCGTGCTGAAGATCTCCTCTCTTCTCGCTGTCCTGGGGTTGCTGGTGTGCCAGATGTACAGCTCGCAGGCGGCTCCCGTCAGGTAAGCTGGATGTCAGTGAGGCTGGCACTGTGCGGACCCCGCGCGGACCCCGCACACCATTCACCACCTGCCTTTCTTCCCATGAAGACCTGGCTTGGACTCATTACCGGACCGGGTGACAGTCAGTGACTACGAGGCGCGGAGGCTACTCAATGCACTGGTCAAAGAATTTGTGCAGATGACGGCAGAAGAGATGGAGCAGACGAATGATGGGAGCAGGTAAGAGCGGAGGAGTCCCGAAATATCCGACCGTGACCCGCAGCACAGAGCGGGCTCTATATGTAGGGATCAGTGCACAGCAGAGAGCGGGCTCTATATGTAGGGATCAGTGCACAGCAGAGAGCGGGCTCTATATATAGGGATCAGTGCACAGCACAGAGCGGGCTCTATATGTAGGGATCAGTGCACAGCACAGACTGACGGCTCTGTATATAGGGATCAGTGCACAGCACAGAGCGGGCTCTATATGTAGGGATCAGTGCACAGCACAGAGCGGGCTCTATATGTAGGGATCAGTGCACAGCACAGAGCAGGCTCTATATGTAGGGATCAGTGCACAGCACAGACTGACGGCTCTGTATGTAGGGATCAGTGCACAGCACAGAACAGGCTCTATATGTAGGGATCAGTGCACAGCACAGAGCAGGCTCTATATGTAGGGATCAGTGCACAGCACAGAGCAGGCTCTATATGTAGGGATCAGTGCATAGCACAGACTGACGGCTCTGTATGTAGGGATCAGTGCACAGCACAGAGCGGGCTCTATATGTAGGGATCAGTGCACAGCACAGAGCAGGCTCTATATGTAGGGATCAGTGCACAGCACAGAGCGGGCTCTATATGTAGGGATCAGTGCACAGCACAGAGCGGGCTCTATATGTAGGGATCAGTGCACAGCACAGAGCAGGCTCTATATGTAGGGATCAGTGCACAGCACAGAGCAGGCTCTATATGTAGGGATCAGTGCACAGCACAGAGCAGGCTCTATATGTAGGGATCAGTGCACAGCACAGAGCAGGCTCTATATGTAGGGATCAATGCACAGCACAGACTGACGGCTCTATATGTAGGGATCAGTGCACAGCACAGAGCAGGCTCTATATGTAGGGATCAGTGCACAGCACAGAGCGGGCTCTATATGTAGGGATTAGTGCACAGCACAGAGCAGGCTCTATATGTAGGGATCAGTGCACAGCACAGACTGACGGCTCTGTATATAGGGATCAGTGCATAGCACAGAGCAGGCTCTATATGTAGGGATCAGTGCACAGCACAGAGCAGGCTCTATATGTAGGGATCAGTGCACAGCACAGAGCAGGCTCTATATGTAGGGATCAGTGCACAGCACAGACTGACGGCTCTGTATGTAGGGATCAGTGCACAGCACAGAGCAGGCTCTATATGTAGGGATCAGTGCATAGCACAGAGCAGGCTCTATATGTAGGGATCAGTGCACAGTACAGAGCAGGCTCTATATGTAGGGATCAGTGCACAGCACAGACTGACGGCTCTGTATGTAGGGATCAGTGCACAGCACAGACTGACGGCTCTGTATGCAGGGATCAGTGCACAGCACAGACTGACGGCTCTGTATATAGGGATCAGTGCACAGCACAGACTGACGGCTCTATATGTAGGGATCAGTGCACAGCACAGAGCAGGCTCTATATGTAGGGATCAGTGCACAGCACAGACTGACGGCTCTGTATGCAGGGATCAGTGCACAGCACAGACTGACGGCTCTGTATATAGGGATCAGTGCACAGCACAGACTGACGGCTCTATATGTAGGGATCAGTGCACAGCACAGAGCAGGCTCTATATGTAGGGATCAGTGCACAGCACAGACTGACGGCTCTGTATGTAGGGATCAGTGCACAGCACAGAGCAGGCTCTATATGTAGGGATCAGTGCACAGCACAGAGCAGGCTCTATATGTAGGGATCAGTGCATAGCACAGACTGACGGCTCTGTATGTAGGGATCAGTGCACAGCACAGAGCGGGCTCTATATGTAGGGATCAGTGCACAGCACAGAGCAGGCTCTATATGTAGGGATCAGTGCACAGCACAGAGCAGGCTCTATATGTAGGGATCAGTGCACAGCACAGAGCGGGCTCTATATGTAGGGATCAGTGCACAGCACAGAGCAGGCTCTATATGTAGGGATCAGTGCACAGCACAGAGCAGACTCTATATGTAGGGATCAGTGCACAGCACAGAGCAGGCTCTATATGTAGGGATCAGTGCACAGCACAGAGCAGGCTCTATATGTAGGGATCAATGCACAGCACAGACTGACGGCTCTATATGTAGGGATCAGTGCACAGCACAGAGCAGGCTCTATATGTAGGGATCAGTGCACAGCACAGAGCGGGCTCTATATGTAGGGATTAGTGCACAGCACAGAGCAGGCTCTATATGTAGGGATCAGTGCACAGCACAGACTGACGGCTCTGTATATAGGGATCAGTGCACAGCACAGAGCAGGCTCTATATGTAGGGATCAGTGCACAGCACAGAGCAGGCTCTATATGTAGGGATCAGTGCACAGCACAGAGCAGGCTCTATATGTAGGGATCAGTGCACAGCACAGACTGACGGCTCTGTATGTAGGGATCAGTGCACAGCACAGAGCAGGCTCTATATGTAGGGATCAGTGCATAGCACAGAGCAGGCTCTATATGTAGGGATCAGTGCACAGTACAGAGCAGGCTCTATATGTAGGGATCAGTGCACAGCACAGACTGACGGCTCTGTATGTAGGGATCAGTGCACAGCACAGACTGACGGCTCTGTATATAGGGATCAGTGCACAGCACAGACTGACGGCTCTGTATGTAGGGATCAGTGCACAGCACAGACTGACGGCTCTATATGTAGGGATCAGTGCACAGCACAGAGCAGACTGCCAGCTCTATATATAGGGATCAGTGCACAGTACAGAGCAGACTGCAGCCTCTATGTGTAGGGATCACTGCACAGCACAGACTGCAGCCTCTATGTGTAGGGATCACTGCACAGCACAGACTGCAGCCTCTATATGTAGGGATCACTGCACAGCACAGAGCAGACTGCAGCCTCTATATGTAGGGATCAGTGCACAGAGCAGATTGCCAGCTCTATATATAGGGATCACTGCACAGCACAGACTGCAGCCTCTATATGTAGGGATCACTGCACAGCACAGAGCACACTGCAGCCTCTATATGTAGGGATCACTGCACAGCACAGAGCAGACTGCAGCCTCTATATATAGGGATCAGTGCACAGCACAGAGCAAACTGCTGGCTCTATATATAGGGATCACTGCACAGCACAGAGCAGACTGCAGCCTCTATGTGTAGGGATCACTGCACAGCACAGAGCAGACTGCAGCCTCTATATATAGGGATCAGTGCACAGTACAGAGCAGACTGCAGCCTCTATATATAGGGATCAGTGCACAGCACAGAGCAGACTGCAGCCACTATATGTAGGGATCACTGTACAGCACAGAGCAGACTGCAGCCGCTATGTGTAGGGAGTATGTTTGTACCTTATATTAAGTTTTATAAAGCACAGATCACATCTTCATGTTATGCTGGATCCCACACATAGGGGGCAGCACTGATCATGATCCACAGTGATGGCTGCACAGCACTGGGTGTGTGGCTGCGCAGCTCTGGGTGTGTGGCTGCGCAGCACTGGGTGTGTGGCTGCGCAGCTCTGGGTGTGTGGCTGCGCAGCTCTGGGTGTGTGGCTGCGCAGCTCTGGGTGTGTGGCTGCGCAGCACTGGGTGTGTGGCTGCGCAGCTCTGGGTCTGTGGCTGCGCAGCTCTGGGTCTGTGGCTGCGCAGCTCTGGGTCTGTGGCTGCGCAGCACTGGGTGTGTGGCTGCGCAGCTCTGGGTCTGTGGCTGCGCAGCACTGGGTGTGTGGCTGCGCAGCTCTGGGTGTGTGGCTGCGCAGCTCTGGGTGTGTGGCTGCGCAGCTCTGGGTGTGTGGCTGCGCAGCACTGGGTGTGGCTGCACAGCACTGGGTCTGTGGCTGCGCAGCACTGGGTCTGTGGCTGCGCAGCACTGGGTCTGTGGCTGCGCAGCACTGGGTCTGTGGCTGCGCAGCTCTGGGTCTGTGCAGCACTGGGTCTGTGGCTGCGCAGCACTGAGTCTGTGGCTGCGTAGCACTGGGTCTGTGGCTGCGCAGCTCTGGGTCTGTGCAGCACTGGGTCTGTGGCTGCGCAGCTCTGGGTCTGTGGCTGCGCAGCTCTGGGTCTGTGGCTGCGCAGCTCTGGGTCTGTGGCTGCGCAGCTCTGGGTCGGTGGCTGCGCAGCTCTGGGTCTGTGCAGCACTGGGTCTGTGGCTGCGCATCTCTGGGTCTGTGGCTGCGCAGCTCTGGGTCTGTGGCTGCGCAGCTCTGGGTCTGTGGCTGCGCAGCTCTGGGTCTGTGGCTGCGCAGCTCTGGGTCAGTGGCTGCGCAGCTCTGGGTCGGTGGCTGCGCAGCTCTGGGTCGGTGGCTGCGCAGCTCTGGGTCTGTGCAGCACTGGGTCTGTGGCTGCGCAGCACTGGGTCTGTGGCTGCGCAGCTCTGGGTCTGTGGCTGCGCAGCTCTGGGTCTGTGGCTGCGCAGCTCTGGGTCTGTGGCTGCGCAGCTCTGGGTCAGTGGCTGCACAGCTCTGGGTCTGTGGCTGCGCAGCTCTGGGTCGGTGGCTGCGCAGCTCTGGGTCGGTGGCTGCGCAGCTCTGGGTCTGTGCAGCTCTGGGTCTGTGGCTGCGCAGCTCTGGGTCAGTGGCTGCGCAGCTCTGGGTCTGTGGCTGCGCAGCTCTGGGTCGGTGGCTGCGCAGCTCTGGGTCGGTGGCTGCGCAGCTCTGGGTCGGTGGCTGCGCAGCTCTGGGTCGGTGGCTGCGCAGCTCTGGGTCGGTGGCTGCGCAGCTCTGGGTCTGTGGCTGCGCAGCTCTGGGTCGGTGGCTGCGCAGCTCTGGGTCGGTGGCTGCGCAGCACTGGGTCTGTGGCTGGTGCATATATCTGACCTGTTGATCTGCGCTCACCTGTGTTCTGACAACTGTTATTATTCACCCTCATCATCCTCAGAAAGCGTTAACTCTTTCAGTGCCGCAGACGTCCGCAGAGTGTCTGCCCCTATGTATGTTTCCATTAGTCATAAAGAGAAGGAATGACCCCCTTGGAGAGCCCATGGGGTGTGAGCGCGAGGTACGGTGTTATGGAGAGGTGCGGGGTGGGGGTCTCTGGCACAGTCCTGCATGCGCCCCATATGAAGGCATGTAGTGTAATGACAGCTGCTTTGTCTGCAGGGAGAGGAGTAATATTATAACTGGTGACATCATCCCCCGAGCAGCGATCAATAGCAGCGCATGGACTGCATCGCAATACCACCGCCACTACAGCATGACCCGAGCATGGCTGCACCCCTCACTGCAGGGAGGCTCCACTCACACTCAGCATGCCTCACCCCACACTGCAGAGAGGCTCCACTCACACTCAGCATGCCTCACCCCACACTGCAGAGAGGCTCCACTCACACTCAGCATGCCTGCACCCCACACTGCAGAGAGGCTCCACTCACACTCAGCATGCCTCACCCCACACTGCAGAGAGGCTCCACTCACACTCAGCATGCCTCACCCCACACTGCAGAGAGGCTCCACTCACACTCAGCATGCCTCACCCCACACTGCAGAGAGGCTCCACTCACACTCAGCATGCCTGCACCCCACACTGCAGAGAGGCTCCACTCACACTCAGCATGCCTCACCCCACACTGCAGAGAGGCTCCACTCACACTCAGCATGCCTCACCCCACACTGCAGAGAGGCTCCACTCACACTCAGCATGCCTCACCCCACACTGCAGAGAGGCTCCACTCACACTCAGCATGCCTCACCCCACACTGCAGAGAGGCTCCACTCACACTCAGCATGCCTCACCCCACACTGCAGAGAGGCTCCACTCACACTCAGCATGCCTCACCCCACACTGCAGAGAGGCTCCACTCACACTCAGCATGCCTCACCCCACACTGCAGAGAGGCTCCACTCACACTCAGCATGCCTCACCCCACACTGCAGGGAGGCTCCACTCACACTCAGCATGCCTGCACCCCTCACTGCAGAGAGGCTCCACTCACACTCAGCATGCCTCACCCCACACTGCAGGGAGGCTCCACTCACACTCAGCATGCCTCACCCCACACTGCAGAGAGGCTCCACTCACACTCAGCATGCCTCACCCCACACTGCAGAGAGGCTCCACTCACACTCAGCATACCTGCACCCCACACTGCAGAGAGGCTCCACTCACACTCAGCATGCCTCACCCCACACTGCAGAGAGGCTCCACTCACACTCAGCATGCCTCACCCCACACTGCAGAGAGGCTCCACTCACACTCAGCATGCTTGCACCCCTCACTGCAGAGAGGCTCCACTCACACTCAGCATGCCTGCACCCCACACTGCAGAGAGGCTCCACTCACACTCAGCATGCCTGCACCCCACACTGCAGAGAGGCACCACTCACACTCAGCATGCTTGCACCCCACACTGCAGAGAGGCTCCACTCACACTCAGCATGCCTGCACCCCAAACTGCAGCGGAGACTGCACCTGGAGTCACCCACTCACACTCAGCATGCTTGCACCCCACACTGCAGAGAGGCTCCACTCACACTCAGCATGCATGCACCCCAGACTGCAGAGAGGCTCCACTCACACTCAGCATGCCTCACCCCACACTGCAGAGAGGCTCCACTCACACTCAGCATGCCTCACCCCACACTGCAGAGAGGCTCCACTCACACTCAGCATGCCTCACCCCACACTGCAGAGAGGCTCCACTCACACTCAGCATACCTGCACCCCTCACTGCAGAGAGGCTCCACTCACACTCAGCATGCTTGCACCCCTCACTGCAGAGAGGCTCCACTCACACTCAGCATGCCTGCACCCCACACTGCAGAGAGGCTCCACTCACACTCAGCATGCCTGCACCCCACACTGCAGAGAGGCTCCACTCACACTCAGCATGCTTGCACCCCACACTGCAGAGAGGCTCCACTCACACTCAGCATGCCTGCACCCCAAACTGCAGCGGAGACTGCACCTGGAGTCACCCACTCACACTCAGCATGCTTGCACCCCACACTGCAGAGAGGCTCCACTCACACTCAGCATGCCTCACCCCACACTGCAGAGAGGCTCCACTCACACTCAGCATGCCTCACCCCACACTGCAGAGAGGCTCCACTCACACTCAGCATGCCTCACCCCTCACTGCAGGGAGGCTCCACTCACACTCAGCATGCCTCACCCCACACTGCAGAGAGGCTCCACTCACACTCAGCATGCCTCACCCCACACTGCAGAGAGGCTCCACTCACACTCAGCATGCCTCACCCCACACTGCAGAGAGGCTCCACTCACACTCAGCATGCCTCACCCCACACTGCAGAGAGGCTCCACTCACACTCAGCATGCCTCACCCCACACTGCAGAGAGGCTCCACTCACACTCAGCATGCCTCACCCCTCACTGCAGGGAGGCTCCACTCACACTCAGCATGCCTCACCCCACACTGCAGAGAGGCTCCACTCACACTCAGCATGCCTCACCCCACACTGCAGAGAGGCTCCACTCACACTCAGCATGCCTGCACCCCACACTGCAGAGAGGCTCCACTCACACTCAGCATGCCTCACCCCACACTGCAGAGAGGCTCCACTCACACTCAGCATGCCTCACCCCACACTGCAGAGAGGCTCCACTCACACTCAGCATGCCTCACCCCACACTGCAGAGAGGCTCCACTCACACTCAGCATGCCTCACCCCACACTGCAGAGAGGCTCCACTCACACTCAGCATGCCTCACCCCACACTGCAGAGAGGCTCCACTCACACTCAGCATGCCTCACCCCACACTGCAGAGAGGCTCCACTCACACTCAGCATGCCTCACCCCACACTGCAGAGAGGCTCCACTCACACTCAGCATGCCTCACCCCACACTGCAGGGAGGCTCCACTCACACTCAGCATGCCTGCACCCCTCACTGCAGAGAGGCTCCACTCACACTCAGCATGCCTCACCCCACACTGCAGGGAGGCTCCACTCACACTCAGCATGCCTCACCCCACACTGCAGAGAGGCTCCACTCACACTCAGCATGCCTCACCCCACACTGCAGAGAGGCTCCACTCACACTCAGCATACCTGCACCCCACACTGCAGAGAGGCTCCACTCACACTCAGCATGCCTCACCCCACACTGCAGAGAGGCTCCACTCACACTCAGCATGCCTCACCCCACACTGCAGAGAGGCTCCACTCACACTCAGCATGCTTGCACCCCTCACTGCAGAGAGGCTCCACTCACACTCAGCATGCCTGCACCCCACACTGCAGAGAGGCTCCACTCACACTCAGCATGCCTGCACCCCACACTGCAGAGAGGCTCCACTCACACTCAGCATGCTTGCACCCCACACTGCAGAGAGGCTCCACTCACACTCAGCATGCCTGCACCCCAAACTGCAGCGGAGACTGCACCTGGAGTCACCCACTCACACTCAGCATGCTTGCACCCCACACTGCAGAGAGGCTCCACTCACACTCAGCATGCATGCACCCCAGACTGCAGAGAGGCTCCACTCACACTCAGCATGCCTCACCCCACACTGCAGAGAGGCTCCACTCACACTCAGCATGCCTCACCCCACACTGCAGAGAGGCTCCACTCACACTCAGCATGCCTCACCCCACACTGCAGAGAGGCTCCACTCACACTCAGCATACCTGCACCCCTCACTGCAGAGAGGCTCCACTCACACTCAGCATGCTTGCACCCCTCACTGCAGAGAGGCTCCACTCACACTCAGCATGCCTGCACCCCACACTGCAGAGAGGCTCCACTCACACTCAGCATGCCTGCACCCCACACTGCAGAGAGGCTCCACTCACACTCAGCATGCTTGCACCCCACACTGCAGAGAGGCTCCACTCACACTCAGCATGCCTGCACCCCAAACTGCAGCGGAGACTGCACCTGGAGTCACCCACTCACACTCAGCATGCTTGCACCCCACACTGCAGAGAGGCTCCACTCACACTCAGCATGCATGCACCCCAGACTGCAGAGAGGCTCCACTCACACTCAGCATGCCTCACCCCACACTGCAGAGAGGCTCCACTCACACTCAGCATGCCTGCACCCCACACTGCAGAGAGGCTCCACTCACACTCAGCATCTGCACCCCACACTGCAGAGAGGCTCCACTCACACTCAGCATGCATGCACCCCACACTGCAGAGAGGCTCCACTCACACTCAGCATGCCTGCACCCCACACTGCAGAGAGGCTCCACTCACACTCAGCATCTGCACCCCACACTGCAGAGAGGCTCCACTCACACTCAGCATGCATGCACCCCACACTGCAGAGAGGCTCCACTCACACTCAGCATGCCTGCACCCCACACTGCAGAGAGGCTCCACTCACACTCAGCATGCCTGCACCCCACACTGCAGCGGAGACTGCACCTGGAGTCACCCACTCACACTCAGCATGCTTGCACCCCACACTGCAGGGAGGCTCCACTCACACTCAGCATGCCTGCACCCCACACTGCAGAGAGGCTCCACTCACACTCAGCATGCCTGCACCCCACACTGCAGCGGAGACTGCACCTGGAGTCACCCACTCACACTCAGCATGCTTGCACCCCACACTGCAGGGAGGCTCCACTCACACTCAGCATGCCTGCACCCCACACTGCAGAGGCTCCACTCACACTCAGCATGCATGCACCCCACACTGCAGAGAGGCTCCACTCACACTCAGCATGCCTGCACCCCACACTGCAGAGAGGCTCCACTCACACTCAGCATGCCTGCACCCCACACTGCAGCGGAGACTGCACCTGGAGTCACCCACTCACACTCAGCATGCTTGCACCCCACACTGCAGAGAGGCTCCACTCACACTCAGCATGCCTCACCCCACACTGCAGAGAGGCTCCGCTCACACTCAGCATGCCTGCACCCCACACTGCAGAGAGGCTCCACTCACACTCAGCATGCCTGCACCCCACACTGCAGCGGAGACTGCACCTGGAGTCACCCACTCACACTCAGCATGCTTGCACCCCACACTGCAGGGAGGCTCCACTCACACTCAGCATGCCTGCACCCCACACTGCAGGGAGGCTCCACTCACACTCAGCATGCCTGCACCCCACACTGCAGAGAGGCTCCACTCACACTCAGCATGCCTGCACCCCACACTGCAGAGAGGCTCCACTCACACTCAGCATGCTTGCACCCCTCACTGCAGGGAGGCTCCACTCACACTCAGCATGCCTGCACCCCACACTGCAGAGAGGCTCTACTCACACTCAGCATGCCTGCACCCCACACTGCAGGGAGGCTCCACTCACACTCAGCATGCCTGCACCCCACACTGCAGAGAGGCTCCACTCACACTCAGCATGCCTGCACCCCACACTGCAGAGAGGCTCCACTCACACTCAGCATGCTTGCACCCCTCACTGCAGAGAGGCTCCACTCACACTCAGCATGCCTGCACCCCTCACTGCAGGGAGGCTCCACTCACACTCAGCATGCTTGCACCCCTCACTGCAGGGAGGCTCCACTCACACTCAGCATGCCTGCACCCCTCACTGCAGAGAGGCTCCACTCACACTCAGCATGCTTGCACCCCTCACTGCAGGGAGGCTCCACTCACACTCAGCATGCCTGCACCCCACACTGCAGAGAGGCTCCACTCACACTCAGCATGCTTGCACCCCTCACTGCAGGGAGGCTCCACTCACACTCAGCATGCCTGCACCCCACACTGCAGGGAGGCTCCACTCACACTCAGCATGCCTGCACCCCACACTGCAGAGAGGCTCCACTCACACTCAGCATGCCTGCACCCCACACTGCAGGGCACTGTGCCCCGTCTGCCACTCACACTCCGCATGGTGCAGCAGGCAGGTGTGGTTAGCAGCATGACATGTGAATGTGCAGAGTTGCATGAGAGTGCATGTGTCTTTCTTTTGGCTGCTTTTTGGCATGTCTCTTTTTTCTGTTTCCCCCCCTGCAGCCTGGATAGACCCATGTCCAAACGTTGCTCGGGTCTGAGTACTTGCACGCTGTGGAAACTCTCTCAGGATTTGCACAAATTAAACTCTTATGGTCGCACCGATGTCGGGGCCGGCACGCCTGGCAAGAAGAGAAGCGCCCTGGCCGCCATGGACAATGAACATTACGCAAACTATGGCGAGCAGTTTGATATTAATAACTAGAAGGCACGGCTGCTGCATGTGGAGATATCAGGGCCCCGCCGGAGCGCACAACCTCTCATATAGATAGGTGTAGGAGCCCCCGACCCCAGAACATGAGCTGCACCCCCCGATCTGCACAATCCACAGCTCAGCGTTTTGTCCCTTTTCATTGCTGCTTATGTACAAATAAAATCCTCTCATCCGCCTGCTCCGCACTCAATTAATAAACCTATTTTTCTACAAGGAGAAGTTTTGTGGTTCAATAGTTTCCTTATAATATATATAAAGGGGGGGCACTCATAGCTCAGAGAGGGTGGGGGGCAACATCAGACCGTGGTGAGGAGAGCGCAGGTAACAAGGGTGGGGGGCAACATCAGACCGCGGTGAGGAGAGCGCAGGTAACAAGGGTGGGGGGCAACATCAGACCGCGGTGAGGAGAGCGCAGGTAACACAAGGGTAGGGGGCAACATCAGACCGCGGTGAGGAGAGCGCAGGTAACACAAGGGTGGGGGGCAACATCAGACCGCGGTGAGGAGAGAGCAGGTAACAAGGGTGGGGGGCAACATCAGACCGCGGTGAGGAGAGCGCAGGTAACAAGGGTGGGGGGCAACATCAGACCGCGGTGAGGAGAGCGCAGGTAACACAAGGGTAGGGGGCAACATCAGACCGCGGTGAGGAGAGCGCAGGTAACACAAGGGTGGGGGGCAACATCAGACCGCGGTGAGGAGAGAGCAGGTAACAAGGGTGGGGGGCAACATCAGACCACGGTGAGGAGAGCGCAGGTAACACAAGGGTGGGGGGCAACATCAGACCACGGTGAGTAGAGCGCAGGTAACACAAGGGTGGGGGGCAACAACAGACCGCGGTGAGGAGAGCGCAGGTAACAAGGGTGGGGGGCAACATCAGACCGCGGTGAGGAGAGCGCAGGAAACACAAGGGTGGGGGGCAACATCAGACCGCGGTGAGGAGAGAGCAGGTAACACAAGGGTAGGGGGCAACATCAGACCGCGGTGAGGAGAGCGCAGGAAACACAAGGGTGGGGGGCAACATCAGACCCCGGTGAGGAGAGAGCAGGTAACACAAGGGTAGGGGGCAACATCAGACCGCGGTGAGGAGAGCGCAGGTAACACAAGGGTGGGGGGCAACATCAGACCGCGGTGAGGAGAGAGCAGGTAACAAGGGTGGGGGGCAACATCAGACCGCGGTGAGGAAAGCGCACGTAACACGGGTAGGGGGCAACATCAGACCGCGGTGAGGAGAGCGCAGGTAACACAAGGGTGGGGGGCAACATCAGACCGCGGTGAGGAGAGAGCAGGTAACAAGGGTGGGGGGCAACATCAGACCGCGGTGAGGAAAGCGCACGTAACACGGGTAGGGGGCAACATCAGACCGCAGTGAGGAGAGCGCAGGTAACAAACTAATCCATCAAGGTAAGAGATGATTTCATTCTTGATACATTGTAGCCTGTGATTGGAATACTCGTGTGTTGATACAATGTTGCCTGTGATTGGATTACTCGTGTGTTGATACAATGTTGCCTGTGATTAGAATACTCGTGTGTTGATACATTGTTGCCTGTGATAGGAATACTCGTGTGTTGATACATTGTTGCCTGTGATTGGAATACTCGTGCGTTGATACAATGTTGCCTGTGATTGGAATACTCGTGTGTTGATACATTGTAGCCTGTGATTGGAGTACTCGTGTGTTGATACATTGTAGCCTGTGATTGGAATACTCGTGTGTTGATACATTGTTGCCTGTGATTGGAATACTCGTGTGTTGATACATTGTTGCCTGTGATTGGAACACTCGTGTGTTGATACATTGTTGCCTGTGATTGGAATACTCGTGTGTTGGTACATTGTTGCCTGTGATTGGAATACTCGTGTGTTGGTACATTGTTGCCTGTGATTGGAATACTCGTGTGTTGATATATTGTTGCCTGTGATTGGATTACTCATACATTGATACAATGTTGCCTGTGATTAGAATACTCGTGCGTTGATACATTGTAACCTGTGATTGGAATACTCGTGTGTTGATACAATGTTGCCTGTGATTGGAATACTCGTGTGTTGATACAATGTTGCCTGTGATTGGATTACTCGTGTGTTGATACAATGTTGCCTGTGATTGGAATACTCGTCTGTTGATACATTGTTGCCTGTGATTGGAATACTCGTGTGTTGATACAATGCTGCCTGTGATTGGAATACTCGTGTGTTGATACATTGTTGCCTGTGATTAGAATACTCGTGTGTTGATACAATGTTGCCTGTGATTGGAATATTCGTGTGTTGATACAATGTTGCCTGTGATTGGAATACTCGTGTGTTGATACAATGTTGCCTGTGATTGGAATATTCGTGTGTTGATACAATGTTTCCTGTGATTGGAATACTCGTGTGTTGTTACATTGTAGCTTGTGATTAGAATACTCGTGTGTTGATACAATGTTGCCTGTGATTGGAATACTCGTGTGTTGATACAATGTTGCCTGTGATTGGAATACTCGTGTGTTGATACATTGTTGCCTGTGATTGGAATACTCGTGTGTTGATACAATGTTGCCTGTGATTGGAAAACTCGTGTGTTGATACAATGTTGCCTGTGATTGGTATACTCGTGTGTTGATTCATTGTTGCCTGTGATTGGAATACTCGTGTGTTGATACATTGTTGCCTGTGATTGGAATACTCGTGTGTTGATACAATGTTGCCTGTGATTGGAATACTCGTGTGTTGATTCATTGTTGCCTGTGATTGGAATACTCGTGTATTGATACATTGTAGCCTGTGATTAGAATACTCGTGTGTTGATACAATGTTGCCTGTGATTGGTATACTCGTGTCTTGATACATTGTAGCCTGTGATTAGAATACTCGTGTATTGATACATTGTAGCCTGTGATTAGAATACTCGTGTGTTGATACAATGTTGCCTGTGATTGGAATATTGTTGATACAATGTTGCCTGTGATTGGAATATTCGTGTGTTGATACAATGTTGCCTGTGATTGGAATACTCGTGTGTTGATACAATGTTGCCTGTGATTGGAATATTCGTGTGTTGATACAATGTTGCCTGTGATTGGAATACTCGTGTGTTGATACAATGTTGCCTGTGATTGGAATATTCGTGTGTTGATACAATGTTGCCTGTGATTGGAATATTCGTGTGTTGATACAATGTTGCCTGTGATTGGAATACTCGTGTATTGATACATTGTTGCCTGTGATTGGAATATTCGTATGTTGATACAATGTTGCCTGTGATTGGAATACTCGTGTGTTGATACATTGTAGCCTGTGATTGGAATACTCGTGTGTTGATACATTATTGCCTGTGATTGGAATACTCGTGTGTTGATACAATGTTGCCTGTGATTGGAATTCTCGTGCGTTGATACATTGTAGCCTGTGATTGGAATACTCGTGCGTTGATACATTGTTGCCTGTGATTGGAATACTCGTGCGTTGATACAATGTTGCCTGTGATTGGAATACTCGTGTGTTGATACATTGTTGCCTGTGATTGGAATATTCGTGTGTTGATACAATGTTGCCTGTGATTGGAATACTCGTGTGTTGATACATTGTTGCCTGTGATTGGAATACTCGCGTGTTGATACATTGTAGCCTGTGATTGGAATACTCGTGTGTTGATACATTATTGCCTGTGATTGGTATACTCGTGTGTTGATACAATGTTGCCTGTGATTGGAATACTCGTGTGTTGATACATTGTTGCCTGTGATTGGAATACTCGTATGTTGATACATTATTGCCTGTGATTGGAATACTCGTGTGTTGATACATTGTTGCCTGTGATTGGAATACTCGTGCGTTGATACATTGTTGCTGTGATTGGAATACTCATGCGTTGATACAATGTTGCCTGTGATTAGAATACTCGTGTGTTGATACAATGTTGCCTGTGATTGGAATACTCGTGTGTTGATACATTGTTGCCTGTGATTGGTATACTCGTGTGTTGATACATTGTAGCCTGTGATTGGAATACTCGTGTGTTGATACAATGTTGCCTGTGATTGGAATACTCGTGTGTTGATATATTGTTGCCTGTGATTGGAATACTCGTGTGTTGATACATTGTTGCCTGTGATTGGTATACTCGTGTGTTGATACATTGTTGCCTGTGATTGGAACACTCGTGTGTTGATACATTGTAGCCTGTGATTGGAATACTCGTGTGTTGATACAATGGTGCCTGTGATTGGAATACTCGTGTGTTGATACAATGGTGCCTGTGATTGGAATACTCGTGTGTTGATACATTGTTGCCTGTGATTGGAATACTCGTGTGTTGATACAATGTTGCCTGTGATTGGAATACTCGTGTGTTGATACATTGTTGCCTGTGATTGGAATACTCGTGTGTTGATACATTGTAGCCTGTGATTGGAATACTCGTGTGTTGATACATTATTGCCTGTGATTGGAATACTCGTGTGTTGATACATTGTTGCCTGTGATTGGAATACTCGTGCGTTGATACATTGTTGCCTGTGATTGGAATACTCGTGTGTTGATACATTGTAGCCTGTGATTGTATCAACACACGAGTATTCCAATCAGAGGCAACAATGTATCAACAAACGAGTATTCCAATCACAGGCAACATTGTATCAACACACGAATATTCCAATCACAGGCAACATTGTATCAACACACGAGTATTCCAATGTTGCCTGTGAGTGGAATATCGTTGATACATTGTTGCCTGTGATAGGAATAATCGTGTGTTGATACAATGTTGCCTGTGATTGGAATATTCGTGTGTTGATACATTATTGCCTGTGATTGGTATACTCGTGTGTTGATACATTGTTGCCTGTGATTGGAATACTCGTGCGTTGATACATTGTAGTCTGTGATTGGAATACTCGTGCGTTGATACATTGTTGCCTGTGATTGGAATACTCGTGTGTTGATATATTGTAGTCTGTGATTGGAATACTCGTGTGTTGATACATTGTTGCCTGTGATAGGAATACTCGTGTGTTGATATATTGTTGCCTGTGATTGGAATACTCATGTGTTGATATATTGTTGCCTGTGATTGGAATACTCGTGTGTTGATACAATGTTGCCTGTGACTGGAATACTCGTGTGTTGATACAATGTTGCCTGTGATTGGAATACTCGTGTGTTGATACAATGTTGCCTGTGATTGGAATACTCGTGTGTTGATACAATGCTGCCTGTGATTGTAATACTCGTGTGTTGATACATTGTAGCCTGTGATTGGAATACTCGTGCGTTGATACATTGTAGCCTGTGATTGGAATACTCGTGCGTTGATACATTGTAGTCTGTGATTGGAATACTCGTGTGTTGATACATTGTTGCCTGTGATTGGAATACTCATGTGTTGATATATTGTTGCCTGTGATTGGAATACTCATGTGTTGATATATTGTTGCCTGTGATTGGAATACTCGTGTGTTGATTCATTGTAGCCTGTGATTGGTATACTTGTGTGTTCATACATTGTTGCCTGTGATTGGAATACTCGTGCGTTGATACATTGTAGCCTGTCATTAGTATACTTGTGTGTTGATACAATGTTGCCTGTGATTGGAATACTCGTGTGTTGATACAATGTTGCCTGTGATTGGTATACTTGTGTGTTCATACATTGTTGCCTGTGATTGGTATACTTGTGTGTTCATACATTGTTGCCTGTGATTGGTATACTAGTGTGTTGATACATTGTTGCCTGTGATTGGAATACTCGTGTGTTGATATATTGTTGCCTGTGATTGGTATACTTGTGTGTTCATACATTGTTGCCTGTGATTGGTATACTCGTGTGTTGATACATTGTAGCCTGTGATTGGTATACTCGTGTGTTGATACAATGTTGCCTGTGATTGGAATACTCGTGTGTTGATACATTGTAGCCTGTGATTGGTATACTCGTGTGTTGATACATTGTTGCCTGTGATTGGAATATTCGTGTGTTGATACAATGTTGCCTGTGATTGGTATACTCGTGTGTTGATACAATGTTGCCTGTGATTGGAATACTCGTGTGTTGATATATTGTTGCCTGTGATTGGAATACTCGTGCGTTGATATATTGTTGCCTGTGATTGGTATACTTGTGTGTTCATACATTGTTGCCTGTGATTGGTATACTCGTGTGTTGATACATTGTAGCCTGTGATTGGAATACTCATGTGTTGATACAATGTTGCCTGTGATTGGTATACTCGTGTGTTGATACAATGTTGCCTGTGATTGGAATACTCGTGTGTTGATACAATGTTGCCTGTGATTGGAATACTCGTGTGTTGATACAATGTTGCCTGTGATTGGAATACTCGTGTATTGATACAATGTTGCCTGTGATTGGAATACTCGTGTGTTGATATATTGTTGCCTGTGATTGGAATACTCGTGTGTTGATACAATGTTGCCTGTGATTGGTATACTCGTGTGTTGATACATTGTTGCCTGTGATTGGAATACTCGTGTGTTGATATATTGTTGCCTGTGATTGGAATACTCGTGTGTTGATACAATGTTGCCTGTGATTGGTATACTCGTGTGTTGATACAATGTTGCCTGTGATTGGAATACTCGTGTGTTGATATATTGTTGCCTGTGATTGGAATACTCGTGTGTTGATACAATGTTGCCTGTGATTGGAATACTCGTGCGTTGATACAATGTTGCCTGTGATTGGTATACTCGTGTGTTGATATATTGTTGCCTGTGATTGGAATACTCGTGTGTTGATACAATGTTGCCTGTGATTGGAATACTCGTGTGTTGATACATTGTTACCTGTGATTGGAATACTCGTGTGTTGATACAATGTTGCCTGTGATTGGTATACTCGTGTGTTGATACAATGTTGCCTGTGATTGGAATACTCGTGTGTTGATATATTGTTGCCTGTGATTGGAATACTCGTGTGTTGATACAATGTTGCCTGTGATTGGAATACTCGTGTGTTGATACAATGTTGCCTGTGATTGGAATACTTGTGTGTTGATACAATGTTGCCTGTGATTGGAATACTCGTGTGTTGATACAATGTTGCCTGTGATTGGAATACTCGTGTGTTGATACAATGTTGCCTGTGATTGGAATACTCGTGTGTTGATACAATGTTGCCTGTGATTGGTATACTCGTGTGTTGATACAATGTTGCCTGTGATTGGTATACTCGTGTGTTGATACAATGTTGCCTGTGATTGGAATACTCGTGTGTTGATACATTGTTGCCTGTGATTGGTATACTCGTGTGTTGATACATTGTTGCCTGTGATTGGTATACTCGTGTGTTGATACATTGTTGCCTGTGATTGGAATACTCGTGTGTTGATACAATGTTGCCTAATTGGTATACTCGTGTGTTGATACAATGTTGCCTGTGATTGGTATACTCGTGTGTTGGTACAATGTTGCCTGTGATTGGAATACTCGTGCGTTGATACATTGTTGCCTGTGATTGGTATACTCGTGTGTTGATACATTGTTGCCTGTGATTGGTATACTCGTGCGTTGATACATTGTTGCCTGTGATTGGTATACTCGTGTGTTGATACATTGTTGCCTGTGATTGGAATACTCGTGTGTTGATACAATGTTGCCTGTGATTGGTATACTCGTGTGTTGGTACAATGTTGCCTGTGATTGGTATACTCGTGTGTTGATACATTGTTGCCTGTGATTGGTATACTCGTGTGTTGATACATTGTAGCCTGTCATTAGTATACTCGTGTGTTGATACAATGTTGCCTGTGATTGGAATACTCGTGTGTTGATACATTGTTGCCTGTGATTGGTATACTCGTGTGTTGATACATTGTAGCCTGTCATTAGTATACTCGTGTGTTGATACATTGTTGCCTGTGATTGGTATACTCGTGTGTTGATACATTGTTGCCTGTGATTGGTATACTCGTGTGTTGATACATTGTAGCCTGTCATTAGTATACTCGTGTGTTGATGCAATGTAACAGTGATTGGAATATTCGTGTGTTGATACAATGTTGCCTGTGATTGGAATACTCGTGTGTTGATACAATGTTGCCTGTGATTGGAATATTCGTGTGTTGATACAATGTTGCCTGTGATTGGAATATTCGTGTGTTGATACAATGTTGCCTGTGATTGGAATACTCGTGTATTGATACATTGTTGCCTGTGATTGGAATACTCGTGTGTTGATACAATGTTGCCTGTGATTGGAATACTCGTGCGTTGATACAATGTTGCCTGTGATTGGTATACTCGTGTGTTGATATATTGTTGCCTGTGATTGGAATACTCGTGTGTTGATACAATGTTGCCTGTGATTGGAATACTCGTGTGTTGATACATTGTTACCTGTGATTGGAATACTCGTGTGTTGATACAATGTTGCCTGTGATTGGTATACTCGTGTGTTGATACAATGTTGCCTGTGATTGGAATACTCGTGTGTTGATATATTGTTGCCTGTGATTGGAATACTCGTGTGTTGATACAATGTTGCCTGTGATTGGAATACTCGTGTGTTGATACAATGTTGCCTGTGATTGGAATACTCGTGTGTTGATACAATGTTGCCTGTGATTGGAATACTCGTGCGTTGATACAATGTTGCCTGTGATTGGTATACTCGTGTGTTGATACATTGTTGCCTGTGATTGGTATACTCGTGTGTTGATACAATGTTGCCTGTGATTGGAATACTCGTGCGTTGATACAATGTTGCCTGTGATTGGTATACTCGTGTGTTGATATATTGTTGCCTGTGATTGGAATACTCGTGTGTTGATACAATGTTGCCTGTGATTGGAATATTCGTGTGTTGATACAATGTTGCCTGTGATTGGAATATTCGTGTGTTGATACAATGTTGCCTGTGATTGGAATACTCGTGTATTGATACATTGTTGCCTGTGATTGGAATATTCGTATGTTGATACAATGTTGCCTGTGATTGGTATACTCGTGTGTTGATACATTGTTGCCTGTGATTGGAATACTCGTGTGTTGATACATTGTAGCCTGTGATTGGAATACTCGTGTGTTGATACATTGTTGCCTGTGATTGGAATACTCGTGTGTTGATACAATGTTGCCTGTGATTGGAATTCTCGTGCGTTGATACATTGTAGCCTGTGATTGGAATACTCGTGCGTTGATACATTGTTGCCTGTGATTGGAATACTCGTGCGTTGATACAATGTTGCCTGTGATTGGAATACTCGTGTGTTGATACATTGTTGCCTGTGATTGGAATATTCGTGCGTTGATACAATGTTGCCTGTGATTGGAATACTCGTGTGTTGATACATTGTTGCCTGTGATTGGAATACTCGCGTGTTGATACATTGTAGCCTGTGATTGGAATACTCGTGTGTTGATACATTATTGCCTGTGATTGGTATACTCGTGTGTTGATACAATGTTGCCTGTGATTGGAATACTCGTGTGTTGATACATTGTTGCCTGTGATTGGAATACTCGTATGTTGATACATTATTGCCTGTGATTGGAATACTCGTGTGTTGATACATTGTTGCCTGTGATTGGAATACTCGTGCGTTGATACATTGTTGCTGTGATTGGAATACTCATGCGTTGATACAATGTTGCCTGTGATTAGAATACTCGTGTGTTGATACAATGTTGCCTGTGATTGGAATACTCGTGTGTTGATACATTGTTGCCTGTCATTGGTATACTCGTGTGTTGATACATTGTAGCCTGTGATTGGAATACTCGTGTGTTGATACAATGTTGCCTGTGATTGGAATACTCGTGTGTTGATACATTGTAGCCTGTGATTGTATCAACACACGAGTATTCCAATCAGAGGCAACAATGTATCAACAAACGAGTATTCCAATCACAGGCAACATTGTATCAACACACGAATATTCCAATCACAGGCAACATTGTATCAACACACGAGTATTCCAATGTTGCCTGTGAGTGGAATATCGTTGATACATTGTTGCCTGTGATAGGAATAATCGTGTGTTGATACAATGTTGCCTGTGATTGGAATATTCGTGTGTTGATACATTATTGCCTGTGATTGGTATACTCGTGTGTTGATACATTGTTGCCTGTGATTGGAATACTCGTGCGTTGATACATTGTAGTCTGTGATTGGAATACTCGTGCGTTGATACATTGTTGCCTGTGATTGGAATACTCGTGTGTTGATATATTGTAGTCTGTGATTGGAATACTCGTGTGTTGATACATTGTTGCCTGTGATTGGAATACTCGTGTGTTGATACATTGTTGCCTGTGATTGGAATACTCATGTGTTGATACATTGTTGCCTGTGATTGGAATACTCATGTGTTGATATATTGTTGCCTGTGATTGGAATACTCGTGTGTTGATACAATGTTGCCTGTGACTGGAATACTCGTGCGTTGATACATTGTAGCCTGTGATTGGAATACTCGTGCGTTGATACATTGTAGCCTGTGATTGGAATACTCGTGCGTTGATACATTGTAGTCTGTGATTGGAATACTCGTGCGTTGATACATTGTAGTCTGTGATTGGAATACTCGTGTGTTGATACATTGTTGCCTGTGATTGGAATACTCATGTGTTGATATATCGTTGCCTGTGATTGGAATACTCATGTGTTGATATATTGTTGCCTGTGATTGGAATACTTGTGTGTTGATTCATTGTAGCCTGTGATTGGTATACTTGTGTGTTCATACATTGTTGCCTGTGATTGGAATACTCGTGCGTTGATACATTGTAGCCTGTCATTAGTATACTTGTGTGTTGATACAATGTTGCCTGTGATTGGAATACTCGTGTGTTGATACAATGTTGCCTGTGATTGGTATACTTGTGTGTTCATACATTGTTGCCTGTGATTGGTATACTTGTGTGTTCATACATTGTTGCCTGTGATTGGTATACTAGTGTGTTGATACATTGTTGCCTGTGATTGGAATACTCGTGTGTTGATATATTGTTGCCTGTGATTGGTATACTCGTGTGTTGATACATTGTAGCCTGTGATTGGTATACTCGTGTGTTGATACAATGTTGCCTGTGATTGGAATACTCGTGTGTTGATACATTGTAGCCTGTGATTGGTATACTCGTGTGTTGATACATTGTTGCCTGTGATTGGAATATTCGTGTGTTGATACAATGTTGCCTGTGATTGGTATACTCGTGTGTTGATACAATGTTGCCTGTGATTGGAATACTCATGTGTTGATATATTGTTGCCTGTGATTGGAATACTCGTGCGTTGATATATTGTTGCCTGTGATTGGTATACTTGTGTGTTGATACAATGTTGCCTGTGATTGGTATACTCGTGTGTTGATACAATGTTGCCTGTGATTGGAATACTCATGTGTTGATACAATGTTGCCTGTGATTGGTATACTCGTGTGTTGATACATTGTAGCCTGTGATTGGTATACTCGTGTTTTGATACATTGTAGCCTGTGATTGGTATACTCGTGTGTTGATACAATGTTGCCTGTGATTGGAATACTCATGTGTTGATACAATGTTGCCTGTGATTGGTATACTCGTGTGTTGATACATTGTAGCCTGTGATTGGTATACTCGTGTGTTGATGCAATGTTGCCTGTGATTGGTATACTCGTGTGTTGATACATTGTTGCCTGTGATTGGAATACTCGTGTGTTGATATATTGTTGCCTGTGATTGGAATACTCGTGTGTTGATACAATGTTGCCTGTGATTGGTATACTCGTGTGTTGATACAATGTTGCCTGTGATTGGAATACTCGTGTGTTGATATATTGTTGCCTGTGATTGGAATACTCGTGTGTTGATACAATGTTGCCTGTGATTGGAATACTCGTGTGTTGATATATTGTTGCCTGTGATTGGAATACTCGTGTGTTGATACAATGTTGCCTGTGATTGGAATACTCGTGTGTTGATACAATGTTGCCTGTGATTGGAATACTCGTGCGTTGATACAATGTTGCCTGTGATTGCTATACTCGTGTGTTGATATATTGTTGCCTGTGATTGGAATACTCGTGTGTTGATACAATGTTGCCTGTGATTGGAATACTCGTGTGTTGATACAATGTTGCCTGTGATTGGTATACTCGTGTGTTGATACAATGTTGCCTGTGATTGGAATACTCGTGTGTTGATATATTGTTGCCTGTGATTGGAATACTCGTGTGTTGATACAATGTTGCCTGTGATTGGAATACTCGTGCGTTGATACAATGTTGCCTGTGATTGGTATACTCGTGCGTTGATACATTGTTGCCTGTGATTGGTATACTCGTGCGTTGATACATTGTAGCCTGTGATTGGTATACTCGTGCGTTGATATATTGTTGCCTGTGATTGGAATACTCGTGTGTTGATACAATGTTGCCTGTGATTGGAATACTCGTGTGTTGATACAATGTTGCCTGTGATTGGAATACTCGTGTGTTGATACAATGTTGCCTGTGATTGGAATACTCGTGTGTTGATACAATGTTGCCTGTGATTGGAATACTCGTGTGTTGATACAATGTTGCCTGTGATTGGTATACTCGTGTGTTGATACAATGTTGCCTGTGATTGGTATACTCGTGTGTTGATACAATGTTGCCTGTGATTGGAATACTCGTGTGTTGATACATTGTTGCCTGTGATTGGTATACTCGTGTGTTGATACATTGTTGCCTGTGATTGGTATACTCGTGTGTTGATACATTGTTGCCTGTGATTGGAATACTCGTGTGTTGATACAATGTTGCCTAATTGGTATACTCGTGTGTTGATACAATGTTGCCTGTGATTGGTATACTCGTGTGTTGGTACAATGTTGCCTGTGATTGGAATACTCGTGCGTTGATACATTGTTGCCTGTGATTGGTATACTCGTGTGTTGATACATTGTTGCCTGTGATTGGAATACTCGTGCGTTGATACAATGTTGCCTGTGATTGGTATACTCGTGCGTTGATACATTGTTGCCTGTGATTGGTATACTCGTGTGTTGATACATTGTTGCCTGTGATTGGAATACTCGTGTGTTGATACATTGTTGCCTGTGATTGGTATACTCGTGTGTTGATACATTGTTGCCTGTGATTGGTATACTCGTGTGTTGATACATTGTTGCCTGTGATTGGAATACTCGTGTGTTGATACAATGTTGCCTAATTGGTATACTCGTGTGTTGATACAATGTTGCCTGTGATTGGTATACTCGTGTGTTGGTACAATGTTGCCTGTGATTGGAATACTCGTGCGTTGATACATTGTTGCCTGTGATTGGTATACTCGTGTGTTGATACATTGTTGCCTGTGATTGGAATACTCGTGCGTTGATACAATGTTGCCTGTGATTGGTATACTCGTGCGTTGATACATTGTTGCCTGTGATTGGTATACTCGTGTGTTGATACATTGTTGCCTGTGATTGGAATACTCGTGTGTTGATACAATGTTGCCTGTGATTGGTATACTCGTGTGTTGGTACAATGTTGCCTGTGATTGGTATACTCGTGTGTTGATACATTGTTGCCTGTGATTGGTATACTCGTGTGTTGATACATTGTAGCCTGTCATTAGTATACTCGTGTGTTGATACAATGTTGCCTGTGATTGGAATACTCGTGTGTTGATACATTGTTGCCTGTGATTGGTATACTCGTGTGTTGATACATTGTAGCCTGTCATTAGTATACTCGTGTGTTGATACATTGTTGCCTGTGATTGGTATACTCGTGTGTTGATACATTGTTGCCTGTGATTGGTATACTCGTGTGTTGATACATTGTAGCCTGTCATTAGTATACTCGTGTGTTGATACAATGTTGCCTGTGATTGGAATACTCGTGCGTTGATACAATGTTGCCTGTGATTGGTATACTCGTGCGTTGATACATTGTTGCCTGTGATTGGTATACTCGTGTGTTGATACATTGTTGCCTGTGATTGGAATACTCGTGTGTTGATACAATGTTGCCTGTGATTGGTATACTCGTGTGTTGGTACAATGTTGCCTGTGATTGGTATACTCGTGTGTTGATACATTGTTGCCTGTGATTGGTATACTCGTGTGTTGATACATTGTAGCCTGTCATTAGTATACTCGTGTGTTGATACAATGTTGCCTGTGATTGGAATACTCGTGTGTTGATACAATGTTGCCTGTGATTGGAATACTCGTGTGTTGATACATTGTTGCCTGTGATTGGTATACTCGTGTGTTGATACATTGTAGCCTGTCATTAGTATACTCGTGTGTTGATACATTGTTGCCTGTGATTGGTATACTCGTGTGTTGATACATTGTTGCCTGTGATTGGTATACTCGTGTGTTGATACATTGTAGCCTGTCATTAGTATACTCGTGTGTTGATACATTGTTGCCTGTGATTGGAATACTCGTGTGTTGATACATTGTTGCCTGTGATTGGTATACTCGCGTGTTGATACATTGTAGCCTGTCATTAGTATAGTCGTGTGTTGATACATTGTTGCCTGTGATTGGAATACTCGTGTGTTGATACATTGTTGCCTGTGATTGGTATACTCGTGTGTTGATACATTGTTGCCTGTGATTGGAATACTCGTGCGTTGATACATTGTTGCCTGTGATTGGAATACTCGTGCGTTGATACATTGTTGCCTGTGATTGGTATACTCGTGCGTTGATACATTGTTGCCTGTGATTGGTATACTCGTGTGTTGATGCAATGTAGCAGTGATACATTCCTCCGCTCTCTGCATGCAGTAGATCCTTCTGTAGATGATGTGTGCCGGCCTCTACAATCCTGCTTAGTGGCCATTCTCGGGAATTCACCGGCCGTCTTCCTCTTGTCCTCAGCAGATGAGACGTCTGAGGGTTTCCTAGGATTTGGCCTCTGATGTAACAGTTTAGACATTTCCTTATTAGGATCCGCCTGCGGGTGATGAGAATCCACTAGATTACTATGTGCCAAGAATAGATGTCACCGGCGATCATTATCTGCAGTAGGGAGTCTACGTCATGCAGCGGGCTAATGCACTACAAGTCTCAGGATGTCTCCTGATATTGTCTATATATATCACAGATATTAATTCTGTATGTCTTATTGACTCCAAAAGCAACGTGACGGCGCAGAAGAGAGCGTGCAACACGGCGACCTGCGTCACCCACCGCCTGGCGGACTTCCTCAGCCGGTCCGGGGGGATGGTGAAGAGCAACTTCGTGCCCACAAATGTCGGCTCCAAAGCATTCGGCAGGAGAAGACGAAGCCTCCATGTCTAGAGCCGGCCGTGACATCAGGAATACGGTAATTGTCTGAGCCGGTCACCGGCCCCCAGGACGGCATGGAGCACGGAGGGATCATATAACGAATGCGGGGATAATACGGAGCATAGAACAGAATCCTATTATTTCAAAGAAACTGACCTACACATCCAACAGGTGTGAACAGGCGCAGCTGAAAGCACAATATAACTGCAGGAACACGCACAGCTGCACTCTACATGCTAAGCATGAATAAGGGCACTCTGGTATTGCATCACTGCTATCTATAGGAATATTGCAAAAAAGACATACTTAGCTTATGTATTGCCCAATGCATGTGAGCCCGGTGACCACGACAAGGTAATCTCATATATATGTTTGCATTCAAATATTCCTATGGCAGTAATGCAATACTAGTGTTCCCTTATTCATTGTTAGCATTTTACAGTGCAGCTGTATATATTTTGTAATCATAAAACAGAATCTGCTATGGAAGGTAATAACCATTACATATGTACATATTAAGTATCAGCGCTGAGTATAATACACCATACATAATATGTACATGAAGTATCAGCGCTGAGTATAATACACCATACATAATATGTACATGAAGTATCAGCACTGAGTATAATACACCGTACATAATATGTACATGAAGTATCAGCACTGAGTATAATACACCATACATAATATGTACATGAAGTATCAGCACTGAGTATAATACACCGTACATAATATGTACATGAAGTATCAGCGCTGAGTATAATACACCATACACAATATGTACATGAAGTATCAGCACTGAGTATAATACACCATACATAATATGTACATGAAGTATCAGCACTGAGTATAATCCACCATACATAATATGTACATGAAGTATCAGCACTGAGTATAATCCACCATACATAATATGTACATGAAGTATCAGCACTGAGTATAATACACCATACATAATATGTACATGAAGTATCAGCACTGAGTATAATCCACCGTACATAATATGTACATGAAGTATCAGCACTGAGTATAATACACCATACATAATATGTACATGAAGTATCAGCACTGAGTATATTACACCATACATAATATGTACATGAAGTATCAGCACTGAGTATAATACACCATACATAATATGTACATGAAGTATCAGCGCTGAGTATAATACACCATACATAATATGTACATGAAGTATCTGCACTGAGTATAATACACCATACATAATATGTACATGAAGTATCAGCACTGAGTATAATACACCATACATAATATGTACATGAAGTATCAGCGCTGAGTATATTACACCGTACATAATATGTACATGAAGTATCAGCGCTGAGTATAATACACCGTACATAATATGTACATGAAGTATCAGCGCTGAGTATAATACACCGTACATAATATGTACATGAAGTATCAGCGCTGAGTATAATACACCATACATAATATGTACATGAAGTATCAGCACTGAGTATAATACACCGTACATAATATGTACATGAAGTATCAGCGCTGAGTATAATACACCGTACATAATATGTACATGAAGTATCAGCGCTGAGTATAATACACCATACATAATATGTACATGAAGTATCAGCGCTGAGTATAATACACCATACATAATATGTACATGAAGTATCAGCACTGAGTATAATACACCATACATAATATGTACATGAAGTATCAGCACTGAGTATATTACACCATACACAATATGTACATGAAGTATCAGCACTGAGTATAATACACCATACACAATATGTACATGAAGTATCAGCACTGAGTATAATCCACCATACACAATATGTACATGAAGTATCAGCACTGAGTATAATACACCGTACATAATATGTACATGAAGTATCAGCGCTGAGTATAATCCACCATACATAATATGTACATGAAGTATCAGCACTGAGTATAATACACCGTACATAATATGTACATGAAGTATCAGCGCTGAGTATAACACACCATACATAATATGTACATGAAGTATCAGCGCTGAGTATAATCCACCATACATAATATGTACATGAAGTATCAGCACTGAGTATAATCCACCATACACAATATGTACATGAAGTATCAGCACTGAGTATAATCCACCATACATAATATGTACATGAAGTATCAGCACTGAGTATAATCCACCATACACAATATGTACATGAAGTATCAGCACTGAGTATAATCCACCATACATAATATGTACATGAAGTATCAGCACTGAGTATAATCCACCATACACAATATGTACATGAAGTATCAGCACTGAGTATAATCCACCATACATAATATGTACATGAAGTATCAGCACTGAGTATAATCCACCATACACAATATGTACATGAAGTATCAGCACTGAGTATAATCCACCATACATAATATGTACATGAAGTATCAGCACTGAGTATAATCCACCATACACAATATGTACATGAAGTATCAGCACTGAGTATAATACACCATACATAATATGTACATGAAGTATCAGCACTGAGTATAATACACCATACATAATATGTACATGAAGTATCAGCACTGAGTATAATACACCATACATAATATGTACATGAAGTATCAGCGCTGAGTATATTACACCATACATAATATGTACATGAAGTATCAGCACTGAGTATAATCCACCATACATAATATGTACATGAAGTATCAGCGCTGAGTATATTACACCATACATAATATGTACATGAAGTATCAGCACTGAGTATAATACACCATACACAATATGTACATGAAGTATCAGCACTGAGTATAATCCACCATACATAATATGTACATGAAGTATCAGCACTGAGTATAATACACCATACATAATATGTACATGAAGTATCAGCGCTGAGTATAATACACCATAAATAATATGTACATGAAGTATCAGCACTGAGTATAATCCACCATACAGAATATGTACATGAAGTATCAGCACTGAGTATAATACACCATACACAATATGTACATGAAGTATCAGCACTGAGTATAATACACCATACATAATATGTACATGAAGTATCAGCGCTGAGTATAATACACCATACATAATATGTACATGAAGTATCAGCACTGAGTATAATACACCATACAGAATATGTACATGAAGTATCAGCACTGAGTATAATACACCATACACAATATGTACATGAAGTATCAGCGCTGAGTATAATACACCATACATAATATGTACATGAAGTATCAGCGCTGAGTATAATACACCATACACAATATGTACATGAAGTATCAGCACTGAGTATAATACACCATACACAATATGTACATGAAGTATCAGCACTGAGTATAATACACCATACATAATATGTACATGAAGTATCAGCGCTGAGTATAATACACCATACATAATATGTACATGAAGTATCAGCGCTGAGTATAATACACCATACACAATATGTACATGAAGTATCAGCACTGAGTATAATACACCATACAGAATATGTACATGAAGTATCAGCACTGAGTATAATACACCATACATAATATGTACATGAAGTATCAGCACTGAGTATAATACACCATACAGAATATGTACATGAAGTATCAGCACTGAGTATAATACACCATACACAATATGTACATGAAGTATCAGCACTGAGTATAATACACCATACACAATATGTACATGAAGTATCAGCGCTGAGTATAATACACCATACATAATATGTACATGAAGTATCAGCGCTGAGTATAATACACCATACACAATATGTACATGAAGTATCAGCACTGAGTATAATACACCATACAGAATATGTACATGAAGTATCAGCACTGAGTATAATACACCATACACAATATGTACATGAAGTATCAGCACTGAGTATAATACACCATACATAATATGTACATGAAGTATCAGCACTGAGTATAATACACCATACATAATATGTACATGAAGTATCAGCACTGAGTATAATCCACCATACACAATATGTACATGAAGTATCAGCACTGAGTATAATACACCATACATAATATGTACATGAAGTATCAGCACTGAGTATAATACACCATACACAATATGTACATGAAGTATCAGCACTGAGTATAATACACCATACATAATATGTACATGAAGTATCAGCACTGAGTATAATACACCATACACAATATGTACATGAAGTATCAGCGCTGAGTATAATACACCATACATAATATGTACATGAAGTATCAGCACCGAGTATAATACACCATACATAATATGTACATGAAGTATCAGCACTGAGTATATTACACCATACAGAATATGTACATGAAGTATCAGCACTGAGTATAATACACCATACATAATATGTACATGAAGTATCAGCGCTGAGTATAATACACCATACATAATATGTACATGAAGTATCAGCACTGAGTATAATACACCATACATAATATGTACATGAAGTATCAGAACTGAGTATAATACACCATACATAATATGTACATGAAGTATCAGCACTGAGTATAATACACCATACACAATATGTACATGAAGTATCAGCGCTGAGTATAATACACCATACACAATATGTACATGAAGTATCAGCGCTGAGTATAATACACCATACATAATATGTACATGAAGTATCAGCACTGAGTATAATACACCATACATAATATGTACATGAAGTATCAGCGCTGAGTATAATACACCATACACAATATGTACATGAAGTATCAGCGCTGAGTATAATACACCATACACAATATGTACATGAAATATCTGCACTGAGTATATTACACCATACACAATATGTACATGAAGTATCAGCACTGAGTATAATACACCATACATAATATGTACATGAAGTATCAGCGCTGAGTATAATACACCATACACAATATGTACATGAAGTATCAGCGCTGAGTATAATACACCATACATAATATGTACATGAAGTATCAGCACTGAGTATATTACACCATACATAATATGTACATGAAATATCTGCACTGAGTATAATACACCATACATAATATGTACATGAAATATCTGCACTGAGTATAATACACCATACATAATATGTACATGAAGTATCAGCACTGAGTATAATACACCATACATAATATGTACATGAAGTATCAGCGCTGAGTATAATACACCATACATAATATGTACATGAAGTATCAGCGCTGAGTATAATACACCATACACAATATGTACATGAAGTATCAGCACTGAGTATAATACACCATACATAATATGTACATGAAGTATCAGCACTGAGTATAATACACCATACATAATATGTACATGAAGTATCAGCGCTGAGTATAATACACCATACATAATATGTACATGAAGTATCAGCGCTGAGTATAATACACCATACATAATATGTACATGAAGTATCAGCGCTGAGTATAACACACCATAAATAATATGTACATGAAGTATCAGCGCTGAGTATAATCCACCATACACAATATGTACATGAAGTATCAGCGCTGAGTATAATGCACCATACACAATATGTACATGAAGTATCAGCGCTGAGTATAATACACCATACACAATATGTACATGAAGTATCAGCGCTGAGTATAATACACCATACATAATATGTACATGAAGTATCAGCGCTGAGTATAATACACCATACATAATATGTACATGAAGTATCAGCGCTGAGTATAATACACCATACACAATATGTACATGAAGTATCAGCACTGAGTATAATACACCATACATAATATGTACATGAAGTATCAGCACTGAGTATAATCCACCATACACAATATGTACATGAAGTATCAGCACTGAGTATAATACACCATACACAATATGTACATGAAGTATCAGCGCTGAGTATAATACACCATACACAATATGTACATGAAGTATCAGCGCTGAGTATAATACACCATAAATAATATGTACATGAAGTATCAGCGCTGAGTATAATACACCATACATAATATGTACATGAAGTATCAGCGCTGAGTATAATCCACCATACATAATATGTACATGAAGTATCAGCACTGAGTATAATACACCATACATAATATGTACATGAAGTATCAGCGCTGAGTATAATCCACCATACATAATATGTACATGAAGTATCAGCACTGAGTATAATACACCATACACAATATGTACATGAAGTATCAGCGCTGAGTATAATACACCATACACAATATGTACATGAAGTATCAGCGCTGAGTATAATACACCATAAATAATATGTACATGAAGTATCAGCGCTGAGTATATTACACCATACACAATATGTACATGAAGTATCAGCGCTGAGTATAATACACCATAAATAATATGTACATGAAGTATCAGCGCTGAGTATATTACACCATACACAATATGTACATGAAGTATCAGCGCTGAGTATAATACACCATACACAATATGTACATGAAGTATCAGCACTGAGTATAATACACCATACATAATATGTACATGAAGTATCAGCGCTGAGTATAATACACCATACATAATATGTACATGAAGTATCAGCACTGAGTATAATACACCATACATAATATGTACATGAAGTATCAGCACTGAGTATAATACACCATACAGAATATGTACATGAAGTATCAGCACTGAGTATAATACACCATACACAATATGTACATGAAGTATCAGCGCTGAGTATAATACACCATACATAATATGTACATGAAGTATCAGCGCTGAGTATAATACACCATACACAATATGTACATGAAGTATCAGCACTGAGTATAATACACCATACACAATATGTACATGAAGTATCAGCACTGAGTATAATACACCATACAGAATATGTACATGAAGTATCAGCACTGAGTATAATACACCATACATAATATGTACATGAAGTATCAGCACTGAGTATAATACACCATACAGAATATGTACATGAAGTATCAGCACTGAGTATAATACACCATACACAATATGTACATGAAGTATCAGCACTGAGTATAATACACCATACACAATATGTACATGAAGTATCAGCGCTGAGTATAATACACCATACATATGTACATGAAGTATCAGCGCTGAGTATAATACACCATACACAATATGTACATGAAGTATCAGCACTGAGTATAATACACCATACAGAATATGTACATGAAGTATCAGCACTGAGTATAATACACCATACACAATATGTACATGAAGTATCAGCACTGAGTATAATACACCATACATAATATGTACATGAAGTATCAGCACTGAGTATAATACACCATACATAATATGTACATGAAGTATCAGCACTGAGTATAATCCACCATACACAATATGTACATGAAGTATCAGCACTGAGTATAATACACCATACATAATATGTACATGAAGTATCAGCACTGAGTATAATACACCATACACAATATGTACATGAAGTATCAGCACTGAGTATAATACACCATACATAATATGTACATGAAGTATCAGCACTGAGTATAATACACCATACACAATATGTACATGAAGTATCAGCGCTGAGTATAATACACCATACATAATATGTACATGAAGTATCAGCACCGAGTATAATACACCATACATAATATGTACATGAAGTATCAGCACTGAGTATATTACACCATACAGAATATGTACATGAAGTATCAGCACTGAGTATAATACACCATACATAATATGTACATGAAGTATCAGCGCTGAGTATAATACACCATACATAATATGTACATGAAGTATCAGCACTGAGTATAATACACCATACATAATATGTACATGAAGTATCAGAACTGAGTATAATACACCATACATAATATGTACATGAAGTATCAGCACTGAGTATAATACACCATACACAATATGTACATGAAGTATCAGCGCTGAGTATAATACACCATACACAATATGTACATGAAGTATCAGCGCTGAGTATAATACACCATACATAATATGTACATGAAGTATCAGCACTGAGTATAATACACCATACATAATATGTACATGAAGTATCAGCGCTGAGTATAATACACCATACACAATATGTACATGAAGCATCAGCGCTGAGTATAATACACCATACACAATATGTACATGAAATATCTGCACTGAGTATATTACACCATACACAATATGTACATGAAGTATCAGCACTGAGTATAATACACCATACATAATATGTACATGAAGTATCAGCGCTGAGTATAATACACCATACACAATATGTACATGAAGTATCAGCGCTGAGTATAATACACCATACATAATATGTACATGAAGTATCAGCACTGAGTATATTACACCATACATAATATGTACATGAAATATCTGCACTGAGTATAATACACCATACATAATATGTACATGAAATATCTGCACTGAGTATAATACACCATACATAATATGTACATGAAGTATCAGCACTGAGTATAATACACCATACATAATATGTACATGAAGTATCAGCGCTGAGTATAATACACCATACATAATATGTACATGAAGTATCAGCGCTGAGTATAATACACCATACACAATATGTACATGAAGTATCAGCACTGAGTATAATACACCATACATAATATGTACATGAAGTATCAGCACTGAGTATAATACACCATACATAATATGTACATGAAGTATCAGCGCTGAGTATAATACACCATACATAATATGTACATGAAGTATCAGCGCTGAGTATAATACACCATACATAATATGTACATGAAGTATCAGCGCTGAGTATAACACACCATAAATAATATGTACATGAAGTATCAGCGCTGAGTATAATCCACCATACACAATATGTACATGAAGTATCAGCGCTGAGTATAATGCACCATACACAATATGTACATGAAGTATCAGCGCTGAGTATAATACACCATACACAATATGTACATGAAGTATCAGCGCTGAGTATAATACACCATACATAATATGTACATGAAGTATCAGCGCTGAGTATAATACACCATACATAATATGTACATGAAGTATCAGCGCTGAGTATAATACACCATACACAATATGTACATGAAGTATCAGCACTGAGTATAATACACCATACATAATATGTACATGAAGTATCAGCACTGAGTATAATCCACCATACACAATATGTACATGAAGTATCAGCACTGAGTATAATACACCATACACAATATGTACATGAAGTATCAGCGCTGAGTATAATACACCATACACAATATGTACATGAAGTATCAGCGCTGAGTATAATACACCATAAATAATATGTACATGAAGTATCAGCGCTGAGTATATTACACCATACACAATATGTACATGAAGTATCAGCGCTGAGTATAATACACCATAAATAATATGTACATGAAGTATCAGCGCTGAGTATATTACACCATACACAATATGTACATGAAGTATCAGCGCTGAGTATAATACACCATACACAATATGTACATGAAGTATCAGCACTGAGTATAATCCACCATACACAATATGTACATGAAATATCAGCACTGAGTATAATACACCATACACAATATGTACATGAAGTATCAGCGCTGAGTATAATACACCATACATAATATGTACATGAAGTATCAGCGCTGAGTATAATCCACCATACATAATATGTACATGAAGTATCAGCGCTGAGTATAATACACCATACATAATATGTACATGAAGTATCAGCGCTGAGTATAATCCACCATACACAATATGTACATGAAGTATCAGCACTGAGTATAATACACCATACACAATATGTACATGAAGTATCAGCACTGAGTATAATACACCATACACAATATGTACATGAAGTATCAGCACTGAGTATAATACACCATACATAATATGTACATGAAGTATCAGCACTGAGTATAATACACCATACACAATATGTACATGAAGTATCAGCACTGAGTATAATGCACCATACATAATATGTACATGAAGTATCAGCGCTGAGTATAATACACCATACACAATATGTACATGAAGTATCAGCGCTGAGTATAATACACCATACATAATATGTACATGAAGTATCAGTGCTGAGTATAATACACCATACACAATATGTACATGAAGTATCAGCACTGAGTATAATACACCATACATAATATGTACATGAAGTATCAGCGCTGAGTATAATACACCAAACACAATATGTACATGAAGTATCAGCACTGAGTATAATACACCATACACAATATGTACATGAAGTATCAGCACTGAGTATAATACACCATACATAATATGTACATGAAGTATCAGCACTGAGTATAATACACCATACACAATATGTACATGAAGTATCAGCACTGAGTATAATACACCATACATAATATGTACATGAAGTATCAGCGCTGAGTATAATACACCAAACACAATATGTACATGAAGTATCAGCACTGAGTATAATACACCATACATAATATGTACATGAAGTATCAGCGCTGAGTATAATACACCAAACACAATATGTACATGAAGTATCAGCACTGAGTATAATACACCATACACAATATGTACATGAAGTATCAGCGCTGAGTATAATACACCATACATAATATGTACATGAAGTATCAGCGCTGAGTATAATACACCATACACAATATGTACATGAAGTATCAGCGCTGAGTATAATACACCATACATAATATGTACATGAAGTATCAGTGCTGAGTATAATACACCATACACAATATGTACATGAAGTATCAGCACTGAGTATAATACACCATACATAATATGTACATGAAGTATCAGCACTGAGTATAATACACCATACACAATATGTACATGAAGTATCAGCACTGAGTATAATACACCATACATAATATGTACATGAAGTATCAGCGCTGAGTATAATACACCAAACACAATATGTACATGAAGTATCAGCACTGAGTATAATACACCATACACAATATGTACATGAAGTATCAGCACTGAGTATAATACACCATACACAATATGTACATGAAGTATCAGCACTGAGTATAATCCACCATACACAATATGTACACGAAGTATCAGCACTGAGTATAATACACCATACACAATATGTACATGAAGTATCAGCACTGAGTATAATACACCATACATAATATGTACATGAAGTATCAGCACTGAGTATAATACAACATACAGAATATGTACATGAAGTATCAGTGCTGAGTATAATACATCATACACAATATGTACATGAAGTATCAGCACTGAGTATAATACACCATACACAATATGTACATGAAGTATCAGCACTGAGTATAATACACCATACATAATATGTACATGAAGTATCAGCAGTGAGTATAATACACCATACACAATATGTACATGAAGTATCAGCGCTGAGTATAATACACCATACATAATATGTACATGAAGTATCAGCACTGAGTATAATCCACCATACATAATATGTACATGAAGTATCAGCGCTGAGTATAATCCACCATACACAATATGTACATGAAGTATCAGCACTGAGTATAATACACCATACACAATATGTACATGAAGTATCAGCGCTGAGTATAATACACCATACATAATATGTACATGAAGTATCAGCACTGAGTATAATCCACCATACACTGGATGTAGCACTGAGTATAATACACCATACATAATATGTACATGAAGTATCAGCGCTGAGTATAATACACCATACACAATATGTACATGAAGTATCAGCACTGAGTATAATACACCATACACAATATGTACATGAAGTATCAGCACTGAGTATAATACACCATACATAATATGTACATGAAGTATCAGCGCTGAGTATAATACACCATACACAATATGTACATGAAGTATCAGCACTGAGTATAATACACCATACACAATATGTACATGAAGTATCAGCACTGAGTATAATACACCGTACATAATATGTACATGAAGTATCAGCACTGAGTATAATACACCATACATAATATGTACATGAAGTATCAGCGCTGAGTATAATACACCATACATAATATGTACATGAAGTATCAGCGCTGAGTATAATACACCATACACAATATGTACATGAAGTATCAGCACTGAGTATAATGCACCATACATAATATGTACATGAAGTATCAGCACTGAGTATAATACACCATACACAATATGTACATGAAATATCAGCACTGAGTATAATCCACCATACACAATATGTACATGAAGTATCAGCGCTGAGTATAATCCACCATACATAATATGTACATGAAGTATCAGCGCTGAGTATAATCCACCATACACAATATGTATATGAAGTATCAGCGCTGAGTATAATACACCATACACAATATGTACATGAAGTATCAGCACTGAGTATAATACACCATACACAATATGTACATGAAGTATCAGCACTGAGTATAATACACCATACACAATATGTACATGAAATATCAGCACTGAGTATAATCCACCATACACAATATGTACATGAAGTATCAGCGCTGAGTATAATCCACCATACATAATATGTACATGAAGTATCAGCGCTGAGTATAATCCACCATACACAATATGTATATGAAGTATCAGCGCTGAGTATAATCCACCATACACAATATGTATATGAAGTATCAGCGCTGAGTATAATACACCATACACAATATGTACATGAAGTATCAACACTGAGTATAATCCACCATACACAATATGTATATGAAGTATCAGCGCTGAGTATAATCCACCATACACAATATGTACATGAAGTATCAGCACTGAGTATAATACACCATACACAATATGTACATGAAGTATCAGCGCTGAGTATAATACACCATACACAATATGTACATGAAGTATCAGCACTGAGTATAATCCACCATACATAATATGTACATGAAGTATCAGCACTGAGTATAATACACCATACACAATATGTACATGAAGTATCAGCAGTGAGTATAATACACCATACATAATATGTACATGAAGTATCAGCGCTGAGTATAATCCACCATACATAATATGTACATGAAGTATCAGCACTGAGTATATTACACCATACATAATATGTACATGAAGTATCAGCACTGAGTATAATACACCATACACAATATGTACATGAAGTATCAGCGCTGAGTATAATACACCATACACAATATGTACATGAAGTATCAGCACTGAGTATAATACACCATACACAATATGTACATGAAGTATCAGAAGTGAGTATAATACACCATACATAATATGTACATGAAGTATCAGCACTGAGTATAATGCACCATACACAATATGTACATGAAGTATCAGCAGTGAGTATAATACACCATACATAATATGTACATGAAGTATCAGCACTGAGTATAATACACCATACATAATATGTACATGAAGTATCAGCACTGAGTATAATACACCATACACAATATGTACATGAAGTATCAGCACTGAGTATAATCCACCATACACAATATGTACATGAAGTATCAGCGCTGAGTATAATACACCATACACAATATGTACATGAAGTATCAGAAGTGAGTATAATACACCATACATAATATGTACATGAAGTATCAGCACTGAGTATAATCCACCATACACAATATGTACATGAAGTATCAGCGCTGAGTATAATACACCATACACAATATGTACATGAAGTATCAGAAGTGAGTATAATACACCATACATAATATGTACATGAAGTATCAGCACTGAGTATAATACACCATACATAATATGTACATGAAGTATCAGCACTGAGTATATTACACCATACATAATATGTACATGAAGTATCAGCACTGAGTATAATGCACCATACATAATATGTACATGAAGTATCAGCACTGAGTATAATACACCATACACAATATGTACATGAAGTATCAGCACTGAGTATAATACAACAAACATAATATGTACATGAAGTATCAGCACTGAGTATAATCCACCATACATAATATGTACATGAAGTATCAGCACTGAGTATAATACACCATACACAATATGTACATGAAGTATCAGCACTGAGTATAATGCACCATACATAATATGTACATGAAGTATCAGCACTGAGTATAATACACCATACACAATATGTACATGAAGTATCAGAAGTGAGTATAATACACCATACATAATATGTACATGAAGTATCAGCACTGAGTATAATACACCATACATAATATGTACATGAAGTATCAGCGCTGAGTATAATACACCATACATAATATGTACATGAAGTATCAGCACTGAGTATAATACACCATACATAATATGTACATGAAGTATCAGCGCTGAGTATAATACACCATACATAATATGTACATGAAGTATCAGCGCTGAGTATAATACACCATACATAATATGTACATGAAGTATCAGCACTGAGTATAATACACCATACACAATATGTACATGAAGTATCAGCACTGAGTATAATCCACCATACATAATATGTACATGAAGTATCAGCACTGAGTATAATACACCATACATAATATGTACATGAAGTATCAGCACTGAGTATAATCCACCATACATAATATGTACATGAAGTATCAGCACTGAGTATAATACACCATACACAATATGTACATGAAGTATCTGCACTGAGTATAATACACCATACATAATATGTACATGAAGTATCAGCACTGAGTATAATACACCATACATAATATGTACATGAAGTATCAGCACTGAGTATAATACACCATACACAATATGTACATGAAGTATCTGCACTGAGTATAATACACCATACATAATATGTACATGAAGTATCAGCACTGAGTATAATACACCATACATAATATGTACATGAAGTATCAGCACTGAGTATAATCCACCATACACAATATGTACATGAAGTATCAGCACTGAGTATAATACACCATACATAATATGTACATGAAGTATCAGCACTGAGTATAATACACCATACAGAATATGTACATGAAGTATCAGCGCTGAGTATAATACACCATACATAATATGTACATGAAGTATCAGCACTGAGTATAATACACCATACACAATATGTACATGAAGTATCAGCACTGAGTATAATACACCATACATAATATGTACATGAAGTATCAGCGCTGAGTATAATACACCATACATATGTACATGAAGTATCAGCACTGAGTATAATACACCATACATAATATGTACATGAAGTATCAGCACTGAGTATAACACACCATACACAATATGTACATGAAGTATCAGCGCTGAGTATAATACACCATACACAATATGTACATGAAGTATCAGCGCTGAGTATAATACACCATACATAATATGTACATGAAGTATCAGCGCTGAGTATAATACACCATACATAATATGTACATGAAGTATCAGCGCTGAGTATAATACACCATACACAATATGTACATGAAGTATCAGCACTGAGTATAATACACCATACATAATATGTACATGAAGTATCAGCGCTGAGTATAATACACCATACATAATATGTACATGAAGTATCAGCGCTGAGTATAATACACCATACATAATATGTACATGAAGTATCAGCACTGAGTATATTACACCATACATAATATGTACATGAAGTATCAGCGCTGAGTATATTACACCATACACAATATGTACATGAAGTATCAGTGCTGAGTATAATACACCATACACAATATGTACATGAAGTATCAGCGCTGAGTATAATACACCATACATAATATGTACATGAAGTATCAGCGCTGAGTATAATACACCATACATAATATGTACATGAAGTATCAGCGCTGAGTATAATACACCATACACAATATGTACATGAAGTATCAGCACTGAGTATAATACACCATACATAATATGTACATGAAGTATCAGCGCTGAGTATAATACACCATACATAATATGTACATGAAGTATCAGCGCTGAGTATAATACACCATACATAATATGTACATGAAGTATCAGCACTGAGTATATTACACCATACACAATATGTACATGAAGTATCAGCGCTGAGTATATTACACCATACACAATATGTACATGAAGTATCAGTGCTGAGTATAATACACCAAACACAATATGTACATGAAGTATCAGCGCTGAGTATAATACACCATACATAATATGTACATGAAGTATCAGTGCTGAGTATAATACACCATACATAATATGTACATGAAGTATCAGCACTGAGTATAATACACCATACATAATATGTACATGAAGTATCAGCACTGAGTATAATACACCAAACACAATATGTACATGAAGTATCAGCACTGAGTATAATACACCATACACAATATGTACATGAAGTATCAGCACTGAGTATAATACACCATACACAATATGTACATGAAGTATCAGCGCTGAGTATAATACACCATACACAATATGTACATGAAGTATCAGCGCTGAGTATAATACACCATACACAATATGTACATGAAGTATCAGCACTGAGTATAATACACCATACATAATATGTACATGAAGTATCAGCACTGAGTATAATACACCATACATAATATGTACATGAAGTATCAGCACTGAGTATAATACACCATACATAATATGTACATGAAGTATCAGTGCTGAGTATAATACACCATACATAATATGTACATGAAGTATCAGCGCTGAGTATAATACACCATACATAATATGTACATGAAGTATCAGTGCTGAGTATAATACACCATACATAATATGTACATGAAGTATCAGCACTGAGTATAATACACCATACATAATATGTACATGAAGTATCAGCACTGAGTATAATACACCAAACACAATATGTACATGAAGTATCAGCACTGAGTATAATACACCAAACACAATATGTACATGAAGTATCAGCGCTGAGTATAATACACCATACACAATATGTACATGAAGTATCAGCACTGAGTATAATACACCATACACAATATGTACATGAAGTATCAGCACTGAGTATAATACACCATACACAATATGTACATGAAGTATCAGCACTGAGTATAATACACCATACATAATATGTACATGAAGTATCAGCACTGAGTATAATACACCATACATAATATGTACATGAAGTATCAGCACTGAGTATAATACACCATACACAATATGTACATGAAGTATCAGCACTGAGTATAATACACCATACACAATATGTACATGAAGTATCAGCACTGAGTATAATACACCATACACAATATGTACATGAAGTATCAGCACTGAGTATAATACACCATACATAATATGTACATGAAGTATCAGCACTGAGTATAATACACCATACACAATATGTACATGAAGTATCAGCACTGAGTATAATACACCATACATAATATGTACATGAAGTATCAGCGCTGAGTATAATACACCATACATAATATGTACATGAAGTATCAGCACTGAGTATATTACACCATACATAATATGTACATGAAGTATCAGCGCTGAGTATAATACACCATACATAATATGTACATGAAGTATCAGCGCTGAGTATATTACACCATACATAATATGTACATGAAGTATCAGCGCTGAGTATAATACACCATACATAATATGTACATGAAGTATCAGCGCTGAGTATAATACACCATACATAATATGTACATGAAGTATCAGCACTGAGTATATTACACCATACACAATATGTACATGAAGTATCAGCGCTGAGTATATTACACCATACATAATATGTACATGAAGTATCAGCGCTGAGTATAATACACCATACATAATATGTACATGAAGTATCAGCGCTGAGTATAATACACCATACACAATATGTACATGAAGTATCTGCACTGAGTATAATACACCATACATAATATGTACATGAAGTATCAGCACTGAGTATAATGCACCATACATAATATGTACATGAAGTATCAGCACTGAGTATAATACACCATACATAATATGTACATGAAGTATCAGCACTGAGTATATTACACCATACACAATATGTACATGAAGTATCAGCGCTGAGTATATTACACCATACATAATATGTACATGAAGTATCAGCGCTGAGTATAATACACCATACATAATATGTACATGAAGTATCAGCACTGAGTATAATGCACCATACATAATATGTACATGAAGTATCAGCACTGAGTATATTACACCATACATAATATGTACATGAAGTATCAGCGCTGAGTATAATCCACCATACACAATATGTACATGAAGTATCAGCGCTGAGTATAATACACCATACACAATATGTACATGAAGTATCAGCGCTGAGTATAATACACCATACACAATATGTACATGAAGTATCAGCACTGAGTATAATACACCATACATAATATGTACATGAAGTATCAGCACTGAGTATAATACACCATACACAATATGTACATGAAGTATCAGCACTGAGTATAATACACCATACACAATATGTACATGAAATATCAGCACTGAGTATAATACACCATACACAATATGTACATGAAGTATCAGCACTGAGTATAATCCACCATACACAATATGTACATGAAGTATCAGCGCTGAGTATAATACACCATACACAATATGTACATGAAGTATCAGCGCTGAGTATAATACACCATACACTGGATGTAGCACTGAGTATAATCCACCATACACTGGATGTAGCACTGAGTATAATCCACCATACACTGGATGTAGCACTGAGTATAATCCACCATACACTGGATGTAGCACTGAGTATAATCCACCATACACTGGATGTAGCACGGAGTATAATCCACCATACACTGGATGTAGCACTGAGTATAATCCACCATACACTGGATGTAGCACGGAGTATAATCCACCATACACTGGATGTAGCACTGAGTATAATCCACCATACACTGGATGTAGCACTGAGTATAATCCACCATACACTGGATGTAGCACTGAGTATAATCCACCATACACTGGATGTAGCACTGAGTATAATCCACTATACACTGGATGTAGCACGGAGTATAATCCACCATACACTGGATGTAGCACTGAGTATAATCCACTATACACTGGATGTAGCACGGAGTATAATCCACCGTACACTGGATGTAGCACTGCGTATAATACATAATATGTAGCATGGAGTATAATCCACCATACACTGGATGTAGCACGGAGTATAATCCACCGTACACTGGATGTAGCACGGAGTATAATACATAATATGTAGCATGGAGTATAATCCACCGTACACTGGATGTAGCACGGAGTATAATCCACCATACACTGGATGTAGCACTGAGTATAATCCACCATACACTGGATGTAGCACGGAGTATAATCCACCATACACTGGATGTAGCACGGAGTATAATCCACCGTACACTGGATGTAGCACGGAGTATAATCCACCGTACACTGGATGTAGCACTGAGTATAATCCACCATACACTGGATGTAGCACGGAGTATAATCCACCATACACTGGATGTAGCACTGAGTATAATCCACCATACACTGGATGTAGCACTGAGTATAATCCACCATACACTGGATGTAGCACGGAGTATAATCCACCATACACTGGATGTAGCACGGAGTATAATCCACCATACACTGGATGTAGCACGGAGTATAATCCACCGTACACTGGATGTAGCACTGAGTATAATCCACCATACACTGGATGTAGCACGGAGTATAATCCACCATACACTGGATGTAGCACGGAGTATAATCCACCATACACTGGATGTAGCACGGAGTATAATCCACCATACACTGGATGTAGCACTGAGTATAATCCACCATACACTGGATGTAGCACGGAGTATAATCCACCATACACTGGATGTAGCACGGAGTATAATCCACCATACACTGGATGTAGCACTGAGTATAATCCACCATACACTGGATGTAGCACTGAGTATAATCCACCATACACTGGATGTAGCACTGAGTATAATCCACCATACACTGGATGTAGCACTGTGGTCAGTCTGGTGTAAGGATGCAGTGATCGGGAGCGCGCTGACGTCTCCCCCCGGCAGTGGACTCGGTCGGCAGGTTATATTTTGCCATCTGCAGTCTTCACTCCTCACCACAACTCTGCAATTTACAAGGATTTTTTCCTTGAACCTTATTTTTTCATCCAATTCCTGATTAGATGAGATTGCGGAGCTGCTGTGAATGACGAGGAGCCGAGCCCCCGACACTGATAGGAAGGGAAGAGGAATGAATGCGGAGGGATGACATACAGCACCCCAAGTCCATTGCTATAGGAAGACCTAACACCGGGCACAAGCGTATGCGCCTCAGCAGACTCCGGCCCCGTATGCGCCTCAGCAGACTCCGGCCCCGTATGCGCCTCAGCAGACTCCGGCCCCGTATGCGCCTCAGCAGACTCCGGCCCCGTATGCGCCTCAGCAGACTCCGGCCCCGTATGCGCCTCAGCAGACTCCGGCCCCGTATGCGCCTCAGCAGACTCCGGCCCCGTATGCGCCTCAGCAGACTCCGGCCCCGTATGCGCCTCAGCAGACTCCGGCCCTGTATGCGCCTCAGCAGACTCCGGCCCTGTATGCGCCTCAGCAGACTCCGGCCCTGTATGCGCCTCAGCAGACTCCGGCCCTGTATGCGCCTCAGCAGACTCCGGCCCTGTATGCGCCTCAGCAGACTCCGGCCCTGTATGCGCCTCAGCAGACTCCGGCCCCGTATGCGCCTCAGCAGACTCCGGCCCCGTATGCGCCTCAGCAGAGTCCGGCCCTGTATGCGCCTCAGCAGACTCCGGCCCTGTATGTGCATATTGCATCTGGTCTGGGGGCGGTTGCAGTTGTGGTGTAGGTGGGGGCAGCTGAATTGAAGGTGAGGGCAGTTTTGGTGTAGGCTGGGGAAGCTGTAGTGGGGTCTGGGGCTGTTGTGGTGTGGGCAGTGACAGCTGTGGGGGCGGGGGCAGTTGTGGAGGAGGGGCATGTGTAGGCGGGTACAGCTGTAGTGAAGGCGGGGCAATTGTGGTGTGGGTGGGGGCAGCTGTAGTGGGGGCAGTTGTGGTGTGGGCGGGGACAGTTGTGGTGTGGGCGGGGACAGCTGTAGCAGGGATGGGGGCAACTGTAGAGGGGATGGGGGCAGCTGCAGTGGGGGCAGTTGTGGTGTGGGCAGGGGCAGTTGCGGTGTGGGCAGCTGTAGTGGGGGTGGGGGCAGTTGTGGTGTGGGCGGGGGCAGCTGTAGTGGGGGCGGGGGCAGTTGTGGTGTGGGCGGGGGCAGCTGTAGTGGGGGCGGGGGCAGTTATGGTGTGGGCAATTGTGGTGTGGGCAGGGGCAGCTGTAGCGGGGGTGGGGGCAGCTGTAGCGGGGGCAGTTATGGTGTGGGCAGGGGCAGTTGTAGAGGGGGCGGGGGCAGCTGTAGCGGGGGCGGGGGCAGCTTGTTAAGCTCTGCTACATGCAAAAAAATAAAATCTTTGATTACATCAGAACGGCTGCAGGCAGTAATCTGAGTGATCCATCATTAGATTCAGGGTCTCTTTGCCTACATGATGCTGCTCTCAGTTGAGGTTGAAGACCTGCTGACGGATTCCTTTTAATATTAACCACTAATGCTAAAATATTCTAGAACCAGCTACTAGTGATGTCGTCTATCCTGCTAATAACAAGTCCTGATCCCTCTGATCCGCAGTGTAATGGGCCATGAGCTGGAGACGAGCGCTCGTCTGTCCTACAACTAATGAGAATATAATAAGCACAGTCCTCCAGCCTATTATTACTACTGAGAAATATTGCTGATTCCCGCGGGCAGGGATCGCTCTCCATCTAATAGCGACTTGTCTGCAGCGACTGTATCCCAGTAGTAGCCGCATGTGGGCACACTGGCCCGGAAGCGCCCGCAGCCGACCCTCCATGATAATGGACCTAACGGCTCACACTCCGGCAGTAATGTACTAACTTGCCCCAATAATCCCACATAACTGATAATTACCACTAATCTGCCCCAAATAAGACGAATATCAATCCCTCCGAACTGACCCTACGCAGCGATAACTAAAGGGCACAATAATAGCTACTGATATTGATCTGTTACCAACAACCTAATAACTACCACCAGTGAGGGGTCTGTCACCCTCCGAGGGCAAATGTAAACTGCTTACACATGTCTAGAAGTGACGGTGCCCCCCGAGCATTTATGCCAGGCATGTGCAGGATTTGCAGAAAGATCTACTTTTATTTAATATGCCAATGAGGGCTCTTTAGTGCACTCTTGGCGTGGCCTATGCTTTGGTGCACTCTTGGCGTGGCCTATACTTTGGTGCACCCTTGGCGTGGCCTATGCTTTGGTGCACCCTTGGCGTGGCCTATGCTTTGGTGCACCCTTGGCGTGGCCTACGCTTTGGTGCACCCTTGGCGTGGCCTACGCTTTGGTGCACCCTTGGCGTGGCCTACGCTTTGGTGCACCCTTGGCGTGGCCTACGCTTTGGTGCACCCTTGGCGTGGCCTACGCTTTGGTGCACCCTTGGCGTGGCCTACGCTTTGGTGCACCCTTGGCGTGGCCTACGCTTTGGTGCACCCTTGGCGTGGCCTATGCTTTGGTGCACCCTTGGCGTGGCCTATGCTTTGGTGCACCCTTGGCGTGGCCTATGCTTTGGTGCACCCTTGGCGTGGCCTATGCTTTGGTGCACCCTTGGCGTGGCCTATGCTTTGGTGCACCCTTGGCGTGGCCTATGCTTTGGTGCACCCTTGGCGTGGCCTATGCTTTGGTGCACCCTTGGCGTGGCCTATGCTTTGGTGCACCCTTACACTTTTTGATTTGCAAACAGCCCAGTCCCCATCTGCATGCACAGCGCTCGCTTGGTAATAGTGAGCACGGTCTGCAATGAATCCGTTTATGCGCGTGCACACTGACACTGGAGGACGCCAGTGCCTCGCTGAGTGTCAGTGCAGACACCTGCAGCATGTGGCTTCGGGCATTGTCGGACGCCAGGCTCCTGACTGTTGGCAGCCCCACATCACTAGTCTTCAGTGACACTCCACTTGTGCGTGTATGGAGTGGTGGCTGCAGACAGGCGGGAGCCCGGGGGCATCTGCTGCCACATTCTGCGCCCAGGGCTGCTACTAGGAATTTCAGGGCCCCATACTGGCAAAATTTCAGAGCCTCCTTGAGGCTCCGCCCCAGCTTCGCCTCCACCCCAGCTCCGCCTCCACTCCACAAATCTACCATAGTCTCACCGCCACTCTTGGAAAAACTTCACTTCTGCCTTGCCTGGAGTTGCATGGAGGATGCATGCAACTCCACAGCAAATAATTGACATGCTGTGGCCTCGGAAAGCCGCATCGCAGGTCAGTTATTGCTGCGGCCCGTGCACGTACAGTGGGCTTGGGATTTCTAGAAATCCCCTCCACTGTGCATGTACTGTACATTGCAGCACGGGCACTGATGGTTGGCACTGATGGTGGGCACTGATGGTGGGCACGCAGCCTTAGCAGATGCTTTTTTACAGCCTGGCTATTAGCAAAGAATCTCCTTAGGAAATGCAGCCCCAGTGAGGCCTTTGTATCAGAGACTGGTGCCCCCGGCCCTAACACACACCGAGGAGCCGCCAAACACACCCCCCGGCCTCCACTTACTGTGTGGCCTCCAGGCCAGGTGACTTGCTGCTTGCCGCCTTGAATCCTCCGCCGTGTTATGACGCTGCCTGTCTTCTGCGCCTGCGGACAGAATATTATATTATTACACGCGCTCAACCAACCGTATTGTCGCTCCGGAACCGGCGCAATACGGCATGATTTACAATGGAAGCCTATGGATGCCGGATCCGGCGTGATGCAGTAAAAAAACGGATGCAGCCGCCGGATCCGTTTTTTTTAAACTTAGCGTGCTCCAATTTATTGTAAAAAAACGGATCCAGCAAAAAAGCGGATGAAATGGATGCGCTGGATCCATAAAAAAGATTCGGCGCTTCTGTTTTTACATATTCTGCGCCGGATCTGTTGCATCAAGCACACGCCAGATTGTGCATGACGACAAAAAACTGATGTGTGAACATAGCCTTACACATACTGAGGTAAATACTCACTAATACTGACCATGTGCACGAGGCCTTACACATACTGAGGTAATAACTCACCAATACTGACCATGTGCACGAGGCCTTACACATACTGAGGTAATAACTCCCCAATACTGACCATGTGCACGAGGCCTTACACATACTGAGGTAATAACTCACCAATACTGACCATGTGCACGAGGCCTTACACATACTGAGGTAATAACTCACCAATACTGACCATGTGCACGAGGCCTTACACATACTGAGGTAATAACTCACCAATACTGACCATGTGCACGAGGCCTTACACATACTGAGGTAATAACTCACCAATACTGACCATGTGCACGAGGCCTTACACATACTGAGGTAATAACTCACCAATACTGACCATGTGCACGAGGACTTACACATACTGAGGTAATAACTCACTAATACTGACCATGTGCACGAGGCCTTACACATACTGAGGTAAATACTCACCAATACTGACCATGTGCACGAGGCCTTACACATACTGAGGTAATAACTCCCCAATACTGACCATGTGCACGAGGCCTTACACATACTGAGGTAATAACTCACCAATACTGACCATGTGCACGAGGCCTTACACATACTGAGGTAATAACTCACCAATACTGACCATGTGCACGAGGCCTTACACATACTGAGGTAATGACTCCCCAATACTGACCATGTGCACGAGGCCTTACACATACTGAGGTAAATACTCACCAATACTGACCATGTGCACGAGGCCTTACACATACTGAGGTAATAACTCACTAATACTGACCATGTGCACGAGACCTTACACATACTGAGGTAAATACTCACTAATACTGACCATGTGCACGAGGACTTACACATACTGAGGTAATAACTCACTAATACTGACCATGTGCACGAGGCCTTACACATACTGAGGTAATAACTCACCAATACTGACCATGTGCACGAGGCCTTACACATACTGAGGTAATAACTCACCAATACTGACCATGTGCACGAGGACTTACACATACTGAGGTAATAACTCACTAATACTGACCATGTGCACGAGGCCTTACACATACTGAGGTAAATACTCACCAATACTGACCATGTGCACGAGGCCTTACACATACTGAGGTAATAACTCCCCAATACTGACCATGTGCACGAGGCCTTACACATACTGAGGTAATAACTCACCAATACTGACCATGTGCACGAGGCCTTACACATACTGAGGTAATAACTCACCAATACTGACCATGTGCACGAGGCCTTACACATACTGAGGTAATAACTCCCCAATACTGACCATGTGCACGAGGCCTTACACATACTGAGGTAATAACTCACTAATACTGACCATGTGCACGAGACCTTACACATACTGAGGTAAATACTCACTAATACTGACCATGTGCACGAGGACTTACACATACTGAGGTAATAACTCACTAATACTGACCATGTGCACGAGACCTTACACATACTGAGGTAAATACTCACTAATACTGACCATGTGCACGAGGACTTACACATACTGAGGTAATAACTCACTAATACTGACCATGTGCACGAGGCCTTACACATACTGAGGTAATAACTCACCAATACTGAACATGTGCACGAGGACTTACACATACTGAGGTAATAACTCACTAATACTGACCATGTGCACGAGGCCTTACACATACTGAGGTAATAACTCACCAATACTGACCATGTGCACGAGGCCTTACACATACTGAGGTAATAACTCACCAATACTGACCATGTGCACGAGGCCTTACACATACTGAGGTAATAACTCACCAATACTAACCATGTGCACGAGGCCTTACACATACTGAGGTAATAACTCACCAATACTGACCATGTGCACGAGACCTTACACATACTGAGGTAATAACTCACCAATACTGACCATGTGCACGAGGCCTTACACATACTGAGGTAATAACTCACCAATACTGACCATGTGCACGAGGCCTTACACATACTGAGGTAATAACTCACCAATACTGACCATGTGCACGAGGCCTTACACATACTGAGGTAATAACTCACCAATACTGACCATGTGCACGAGGCCTTACATATACTGAGGTAATAACGCCCCAATACTGACCATGTGCACGAGGCCTTACACATACTGAGGTAATAACTCACTAATACTGACCATGTGCACGAGGCCTTACACATACTGAGGTAATAACTCCCCAATACTGACCATGTGCACGAGACCTTACACATACTGAGGTAATAACTCACCAATACTGACCATGTGCACGAGGCCTTACATATACTGAGGTAATAACGCCCCAATACTGACCATGTGCACGAGGCCTTACACATACTGAGGTAATAACTCACTAATACTGACCATGTGCACGAGGCCTTACACATACTGAGGTAATAACTCACCAATACTGACCATGTGCACGAGGCCTTACACATACCGAGGTAATAACTCACCAATACTGACCATGTGCACGAGGCCTTACACATACTGAGGTAAATACTCACCAATACTGACCATGTGCACGAGGCCTTACACATACTGAGGTAATAACTCACCAATACTGACCATGTGCACGAGGCCTTACACATACTGAGGTAATAACTCACCAATACTGACCATGTGCACGAGGCCTTACACATACTGAGGTAATAACTCACTAATACTGACCATGTGCACGAGGCCTTACACATACTGAGGTAATAACTCACCAATACTGACCATGTGCACGAGGACTTACACATAGTGAGGTAATAACTCACTAATACTGACCATGTGCACGAGGCCTTACACATACTGAGGTAATAACTCACCAATACTGACCATGTGCACGAGGACTTAGGCTATGTGCGCACTAGGCGTTTTTGCCGCGTTTTTAGCGGCGTTTTTTACCGCGTTTTTGTGCTGAAAACGCAGTGACATTGCTTCCCCAGCAATGTCAATGGGTTTTCAGAAGTGCTGTCCTCACACAGCGTTTTTTTTTAGCTGCGTTTTTGTGGTGACCACAAAAACGCAGCATGTCAATTATTTCTGCGTTTTTCACTCATTGAATTCAATGAGATGTTAAAAACGCAATGAATAACGCATATAGCCGCGTTTCTATGACTAAAAACGCAGCTATAAACGCAAGGGGTGGGTACTACAGTGACGTGTACAGGAAGAGGATTCCTTCTGTTGGTAAACACAGAAGCATGAATCCTCCCGGTACCGTCACCGCTGCCTCCACCTCCCGTCCTGTGCCATGTCAGCTCCGTGCGGCGCCATGTCTGGGCGGGAGGTGGGGGCAGCGGCGAAAACCAAAGTGAACAGTAGAAAAAAAAAAAAAATGTCATATACTCACCTGTCCGCAGTGTCCCGGTGCCATGCCCGCTCCCAGCTCCTCCCGGTCCCGCCGCTCTGGCTGTGTGCAGTCTCCCCGGGGCAGGACCTTGCTTGCAGGACCTGGCGCTGATCACCTGATGCAGTCACCTGACGCATCAGCTGATCGCGGTGACGCGGGCGCCCGGCCGGCTATCAGCTGATCCTGCCGTCAGGGGACTTCATCAGCTGATTACCGGCAGCTCCGGCAGCGATCGTATAGGATCAGACTCCTGTCCAATCGATCGCTCCAGGAGCTGCCGGTAATCACCACAGCACATAAGTGAGTATTATTTTTTTTTTCTACTGATGCATCAGCTGATTGTATAATCGGCTTTTATACAATCAGCTGATGTGTCATGTGATTCAGGCCCTTGAACCTGACACATCATCTGATCGCTTTGCCTTCCAGCAAACCGATCAGATGATATTGGATCCTGATTGGACGGCGCGGGACCCTAACCCAGGATTACTGCGGAGGGGGGTTTATTTCAATAAAGATGGAGTCACTAATTGTGTTGTGTTTTATTTCTAATAAAAATATTTTTCTGTGTGTTGTGTTTTTTTTTTATCATTACTAGAAATTCATGGTGGCCATGTCTAATATTGGCGTGACACCATGAATTTCGGGCTTAGGGCCAGCTGACAATATACAGCTAGCCCTAACCCCATTATTACCTAGCTCGCCACCCGGCTTCAGGGCAGCTAGAAGAGTTGGATACAGCGCCAGAAGATGGCGCTTCTATGAAAGCGCCATTTTCTGGGGTGGCTGCGGACTGCAATTCGCAGTGGGGGTGCCCAGAAAGCATGGGCACCCTGCACTGTGGATTCCAATCCCCAGCTGCCTAGTTGTACCCGGCTGGACTCAAAAATTAGGCGAAGCCAACGTCATTTTTTTTTTTAATTATTTCATGAAATAATTAAAAAAAAAGGGCTTCTCTATATTTTTGGTTCCCAGCCGGGTACAAATAGGCAGCTGGGGGTTGGGGGCAGCCCGTACCTGCCTGCTGTACCCGGCTAGCATACAAAAATATGGCGAAGCCCACGTCATTTTTTTTTTCTTTTTGGGCAAAAAACTGCATACAGTCCTGGATGGAGGATGCTGAGACTTGTAGTTCTGCAGCTGCTGTCTGCTCTCCTGCATACACTAGTGAATGGAGGATGCTGAGACTTGTAGTTCTGCAGCTGCTGTCTGCTCTCCTCCATACACTAGTGAATGGAGGATGCTGAGACTTGTAGTTCTGCAGCTGCTGTCTGCTCTCCTGCATACACTAGTTCTGCAGCTGTCTGATCTCCTGCATACAATGAACATTTTGAAGAAGGAAATGACATCAGACCTTTTTTTTTTTTTTTTTTCATCAACAATCTTTAATGGCATTGTGCACTGATTAAAAACGCAGTGAGCAAAAACGCAGCAAAAAACGCACCAAATCGCGGCAAAAACGCATGCGTTTTTGCCGCGTTTTTAGCCGCGGGTGCGTTTTTTAGACAAAAACGCACATAAAAACGCAGCGTGAAAAAAACGCCTAGTGCGCACATAGCCTTACACATACTGAGGTAATAACTCACTAATACTGACCATGTGCACGAGGCCTTACACATACTGAGGTAATAACTCACCAATACTGACCATGTGCACGAGGCCTTACACATACTGAGGTAATAACTCACCAATACTGACCATGTGCACGAGACCTTACACATACTGAGGTAATAACTCACCAATACTGACCATGTGCACGAGACCTTACACATACTGAGGTAATAACTCACTAATACTGACCATGTGCACGAGGCCTTACACATACTGAGGTAATAACTCACCAATACTGACCATGTGCACGAGGCCTTACACATACTGAGGTAATAACTCACCAATACTGACCATGTGCACGAGACCTTACACATACTGAGGTAATAACTCACCAATACTGACCATGTGCACGAGACCTTACACATACTGAGGTAATAACTCACCAATACTGACCATGTGCACGAGGCCTTACACATACTGAGGTAAACACTCACCAATACTGACCATGTGCACGAGGCCTTACATACTGAGGTAATAACTCACCAATACTGACCATGTGCACGAGGCCTTACACATACTGAGGTAAATACTCACCAATACTGACCATGTGCACGAGGCCTTACACATACTGAGGTAATAACTCACCAATACTGATCATGTGCACGAGGCCTTACACATACTGAGGTAATAACTCACCAATACTGACCATGTGCACGAGGCCTTACACATACTGAGGTAATAACTCACCAATACTGATCATGTGCACGAGGCATTACACATACTGAGGTAATAACTCACCAATACTGAACATGTGCACGAGGCCTTACACATACTGAGGTAAATACTCACCAATACTGACCATGTGCACGAGGCCTTACACATACTGAGGTAATAACTCACCAATACTGAACATGTGCACGAGACCTTACACATACCTAGGTAAATATTCACCAATACTGACCATGTGCACGAGGCCTTACACATACTGAAGTAAATACTCGCCAATACTGACCATGTGCACGAGGCCTTACACATACTGAGGTAAACACTCACCAATACTGACCATGTGCACGAGGCCTTACACATACTGAGGTAATAACTCACCAATACTGACCATGTGCACGAGGCCTTACACATACTGAGGTAATAACTCACCAATACTGATCATGTGCACGAGGCCTTACACATACTGAGGTAATAACTCACCAATACTGAACATGTGCACGAGGCCTTACACATACTGAGGTAAAAACTCACCAATACTGACCATGTGCACGAGGCCTTACACATACTGAGGTAAATACTCACCAATACTGACCATGTGCACGAGGCCTTACACATACTGAGGTAAGAACTCACCAATACTGAACATGTGCACGAGGCCTTACACATACTGAGGTAATAACTCACCAATACTGAGCATGTGCACGAGACCTTACACATACTGAGGTAAATACTCACCAATACTGACCATGTGCACGAAGCCTTACACATACTGAGGTAATAACTCACCAATACTGAACATGTGCACGAGGCCTTACACATACTGAGGTAAATATTCACCAATACTGACCATGTGCACGAGGCCTTACACATACTGAGGTAAATACTCACCAATACTGAACATGTGCACGAGGCCTTACACATACTGAGGTAAATACTCACCAATACTGACCATGTGCACGAGGCCTTACAGATACTGAGGTAATAACTCACCAATAACTGACCATGTGCACGAGGCCTTACACATACTGAGGTAAACACTCACCAATACTGATCATGTGCACGAGGCCTTACACATACTGAGGTAATAACTCACCAATACTGACCATGTGCACGAGGCCTTACACATACTGAGGTAATAACTCACCAATACTGACCATGTGCACGAGGCCTTACACATACTGAGGTAATAACTCCCCAATACTGACCATGTGCACGAGGCCTTACACATACTGAGGTAATAACTCCCCAATACTGACCATGTGCACGAGGCCTTACACATACTGAGGTAAATACTCACCAATACTGACCATGTGCACGAGGCCTTACACATACTGAGGTAAACACTCACCAATACTGATCATGTGCACGAGGCCTTACACATACTGAGGTAATAACTCACCAATACTGACCATGTGCACGAGGCCTTACACATACTGAGGTAATAACTCCCCAATACTGACCATGTGCACGAGGCCTTACACATACTGAGGTAAGAACTCCCCAATACTGACCATGTGCACGAGGCCTTACACATACTGAGGTAATAACTCCTCAATACTGAACATGTGCACGAGGCCTTACACATACTGAGGTAAATACTCACCAATACTGACCATGTGCACGAGGCCTTACACATACTGAGGTAATAACTCACCAATACTGACCATGTGCACGAGGCCTTACACATACTGAGGTAATAACTCCCCAATACTGACCATGTGCACGAGGCCTTACACATACTGAGGTAATAACTCACCAATACTGACCATGTGCACGAGTCCTTACACATACTGAGGTAAAATACTCACCAATACTGACCATGTGCACGAGGCCTTACACATACTGAGGTAATAACTCACCAATACTGACCATGTGCACGAGACCTTACACATACCGAGGTAAATACTCACCAATACTGACCATGTGCACGAGACCTTACACATACTGAGGTAACATCTCACCAATACTGACCGTGTGCACGAGGCCTTAGGCCAGAGTCACACTTGCGAGTGCCTCGCGTGTAACTCGTGCGGGTCTCTCATTGAATTACCCGGCATGGGCTCACACTCTCCGGACAGGAGCGTCTCAGCTGCATAGACATACGTGCAGCCAACCCGCTCCTGTCAGGAGAGTGCGAGTCCGTTGATTCAATGAGAGACTCGCACGAGTTACACGCGAGGCACGCGCAAGTGTGACTCTGGCCTTACACATACTGAGGTAATAACTCACCAATACTGACCATGTGCACGAGTCCTTACACATACTGAGGTAAAATACTCACCAATACTGACCATGTGCACGAGGCCTTACACATACTGAGGTAATAACTCCCCAATACTGACCATGTGCACGAGGCCTTACACATACTGAGGTAATAACTCACCAATACTGACCAGGTGCATGAGGCCTTACACATACTGAGGTAATAACTCACCAATACTGACCATGTGCACGAGGCCTTACACATACTGAGGTAATAACTCACCAATACTGACCATGTGCACGAGGCCTTACACATACTGAGGTAATAACTCACCAATACTGACCATGTGCACGAGGCCTTACACATACTGAGGTAATAACTCACCAATACTGACCAGGTGCATGAGGCCTTACACATACTGAGGTAATAACTCACCAATACTGACCAGGTGCATGAGGCCTTACACATACTGAGGTAATAACTCACCAATACTGACCATGTGCATGAGGCCTTACACATACTGAGGTAATAACTCACCAATACTGACCATGTGCATGAGGCCTTACACATACTGAGGTAATAACTCACCAATACTGACCATGTGCATGAGGCCTTACACATACTGAGGTAATAACTCCCCAATACTGACCATGTGCACGAGGCCTTACACATACTGAGGTAATAACTCCCCAATACTGACCATGTGCACGAGGCCTTACACATACTGAGGTAAATACTCACCAATACTGACCATGTGCACGAGGCCTTACACATACTGAGGTAAACACTCACCAATACTGATCATGTGCACGAGGCCTTACACATACTGAGGTAATAACTCCCCAATACTGACCATGTGCACGAGGCCTTACACATACTGAGGTAATAACTCCCCAATACTGACCATGTGCACGAGGCCTTACACATACTGAGGTAAGAACTCCCCAATACTGACCATGTGCACGAGGCCTTACACATACTGAGGTAATAACTCCTCAATACTGAACATGTGCACGAGGCCTTACACATACTGAGGTAATAACTCACCAATACTGACCATGTGCACGAGTCCTTACACATACTGAGGTAAAATACTCACCAATACTGACCATGTGCACGAGGCCTTACACATACTGAGGTAATAACTCACCAATACTGACCATGTGCACGAGACCTTACACATACCGAGGTAAATACTCACCAATACTGACCATGTGCACGAGACCTTACACATACTGAGGTAACATCTCACCAATACTGACCGTGTGCACGAGGCCTTAGGCCAGAGTCACACTTGCGAGTGCCTCGCGTGTAACTCGTGCGGGTCTCTCATTGAATTACCCGGCATGGGCTCACACTCTCCGGACAGGAGCGTCTCAGCTGCATAGACATACGTGCAGCCAACCCGCTCCTGTCAGGAGAGTGCGAGTCCGTTGATTCAATGAGAGACTCGCACGAGTTACACGCGAGGCACGCGCAAGTGTGACTCTGGCCTTACACATACTGAGGTAATAACTCACCAATACTGACCATGTGCACGAGTCCTTACACATACTGAGGTAAAATACTCACCAATACTGACCATGTGCACGAGGCCTTACACATACTGAGGTAATAACTCCCCAATACTGACCATGTGCACGAGGCCTTACACATACTGAGGTAATAACTCACCAATACTGACCAGGTGCATGAGGCCTTACACATACTGAGGTAATAACTCACCAATACTGACCATGTGCATGAGGCCTTACACATACTGAGGTAATAACTCACCAATACTGACCATGTGCATGAGGCCTTACACATACTGAGGTAATAACTCACCAATACTGACCATGTGCATGAGGCCTTACACATACTGAGGTAATAACTCACCAATACTGACCATGTGCATGAGGCCTTACACATACTGAGGTAATAACTCACCAATACTGACCATGTGCATGAGGCCTTACACATACTGAGGTAATAACTCACCAATACTGACCATGTCCACGAGGCCTTACACATACTGAGGTAATAACTCACCAATACTGACCATGTGCATGAGGCCTTACACATACTGAGGTAATAACTCACCAATACTGACCATGTGCACGAGGCCTTACACATACTGAGGTAATAACTCACCAATACTGACCAGGTGCATGAGGCCTTACACATACTGAGGTAATAACTCACCAATACTGACCAGGTGCATGAGGCCTTACACATACTGAGGTAATAACTCACCAATACTGACCATGTGCATGAGGCCTTACACATACTGAGGTAATAACTCACCAATACTGACCATGTGCATGAGGCCTTACACATACTGAGGTAATAACTCACCAATACTGACCATGTGCATGAGGCCTTACACATACTGAGGTAATAACTCACCAATACTGACCATGTGCATGAGGCCTTACACATACTGAGGTAATAACTCACCAATACTGACCATGTCCACGAGACCTTACACATACTGAGGTAATAACTCACCAATACTGACCATGTGCACGAGGCCTTACACATACTGAGGTAATAACTCACCAATACTGACCATGTGCACGAGGCCTTACACATACTGAGGTAATAACTCACCAATACTGACCATGTGCACGAGGCCTTACACATACTGAGGTAATAACTCACCAATACTGACCATGTGCATGAGGCCTTACACATACTGAGGTAATAACTCCCCAATACTGACCATGTGCACGAGGCCTTACACATACTGAGGTAATAACTCCCCAATACTGACCATGTGCACGAGACCTTACACATACTGAGGTAACATCTCACCAATACTGACCATGTGCACGAGGCCTTACACATACTGAGGTAATAACTCACCAATACTGAACATGTGCACGAGGCCTTACATATACTGAGGTAATAACTCCCCAATACTGACCATGTGCATGAGGCCTTACACATACTGAGGTAATAACTCACCAATACTGAACATGTGCATGAGGCCTTACACATACTGAGGTAATAACTCACCAATACTGACCATGTGCATGAGGCCTTACACATACTGAGGTAAATACTCACCAATACTGAACATGTGCACGAGGCCTTACACATACTGAGGTAATAACTCACCAATACTGACCATGTGCACGAGGCCTTACACATACTGAGGTAATAACTCACCAATACTGACCATGTGCACGAGACCTTACACATACTGAGGTAATAACTCACCAATACTGACCATGTGCACGAGACCTTACACATACCGAGGTAAATACTCACCAATACTGACCATGTGCACGAGGCCTTACACATACTGAGGTAATAACTCACCAATACTGATCATGTGCACGAGGCCTTAGGCTATGTGCGCACTAGGCGTTTTTTTCACGCTGCGTTTTTATGTGCGTTTTTGTCTAAAAAACGCACCCGCGGCTAAAAAAAACGCGGCAAAAACGCATGCGTTTTTGCCGCGATTTGGTGCGTTTTTTGCTGCGTTTTTACTCACTGCGTTTTTAATCAGTGCACAATGCCATTAAAGATTGTTGATGAAAAAAAAAAAAAAAAAAGGTCTGATGTCATTTCCTTCTTCAAAATGTTCATTGTATGCAGGAGAGCAGACAGCTGCAGAACTAGTGTATGCAGGAGAGCAGACAGCAGCTGCAGAACTACAAGTCTCAGCATCCTCCATTCACTAGTGTATGCAGGAGAGCAGACAGCAGCTGCAGAACTACAAGTCTCAGCATACTCCATTCACTAGTATGCAGGAGAGCAGACAGCAGCTGCAGAACTACAAGTGTCAGCATCCTCCATTCACTAGTGTATGCAGGAGAGCAGACAGCAGCTGCAGAACTACAAGTCTCAGCATCCTCCATTCACTAGTGTATGCAGGAGAGCAGACAGCAGCTGCAGAACTACAAGTCTCAGCATCCTCCATTCACTAGTGTATGCAGGAGAGCAGACAGCAGCTGCAGAACTACAAGGCTCAGCATCCTCCATTCACTAGTGTATGCAGGAGAGCAGACAGAAGCTGCAGAACTACAAGGCTCAGCATCCTCCTTCCAGGACTGTATGCAGTTTTTTGCCCAAAAAGAAAAAAAAAATGACATGGGCTTCGCCATATTTTTGTATGCTAGCCGGGTACAGCAGGCAGGTACGGGCTGCCCCCAACCCCCAGCTGCCTATTTGTACCCGGCTGGGAGCCAAAAATATAGAGAAGCCCTTTTTTTTAATTATTTCATGAAATAATTAAAAAAAAAAAAATGACGTAGGCTTCGCCTAATTTTTGAGTCCAGCCGGGTACAACTAGGCAGCTGGGGATTGGAATCCACAGTGCAGGGTGCCCATGCTTTCTGGGCACCCCCACTGCGAATTGCAGTCCGCAGCCACCCCAGAAAATGGCGCTTTCATAGAAGCGCCATCTTCTGGCGCTGTATCCAACTCTTCCAGCTGCCCTGAAGCCGGGTGGCTAGCCAGGTAATAATGGAGTTAGGGCTAGCTGTATATTATCAGCTGGCCCTAAGCCCGAAATTCATGGTGTCACGCCAATATTAGACATGGCCACCATGAATTTCTAGTACAGATAAAAAAAAACCACAACACACAGAAAAATATGTTTATTAGAAATAAAACACAACACAATTAGTGACTCCATCTTTATTGAAATAAACCCCCCCTCCGCAGTAATCCTGGGTCAGGGTCCCGCGCCGTCCAATCAGGATCCAATATCATCTGATCGGTTTGCTGGAAGGCAAAGCGATCAGATGATGTGTCAGGATCAAGTGCCTGAATCACATCACACATCAGCTGATTGTATAAAAGCCGATTATACAATCAGCTGATGCATCAGTAGAAAAAAAAAAAAAATAATACTCACTTATGTGCTGATTACCGGCAGCTCCCGGAGCGATCGATTGGACAGGAGTCTGATCCTATACGATCGCTGCCGGAGCTGCCGGTAATCAGCTGATGAAGTCCCCTGACGGCAGGATCAGCTGATAGCCGGCCGGGCGCCCGCGTCACCGCGATCAGCTGATGCGTCAGGTGACTGCATCAGGTGATCAGCGCCAGGTCCTGCAAGCAAGGTCCTGCCCCGGGGAGACTGCACACAGCCAGAGCGGCGGGACCGGGAGGAGATGGGAGCGGGCATGGCACCGGGACCCTGCGGACAGGTGAGTATATGACATTTTTTTTTTTTTCTACTGTTCACTTTGGTTTTCGCCGCTGCCCCCACCTCCCGCCCAGACATGGCGCCGCACGGAGCTGACATGGCACCGGACGGGAGGTGGAGGCAGCGGTGACGGTACCGGGAGGATTCATGCTTCTGTGTTTACCAACAGAAGGAATCCTCTTCCTGTACACGTCACTGTAGTACCCACCCCTTGCGTTTATAGCTGCGTTTTTAGTCATAGAAACGCGGCTATATGCGTTATTCATTGCGTTTTTAACATCTCATTGAATTCAATGAGTGGAAAACGCAGAAATAATTGACATGCTGCGTTTTTGTGGTCACCACAAAAACGCAGCTAAAAAAAAACGCTGTGTGAGGACAGCACTTCTGAAAACCCATTGACATTGCTGGGGAAGCAATGTCACTGCGTTTTCAGCACAAAAACGCGGTAAAAAACGCCGCTAAAAACGCGGCAAAAACGCCTAGTGCGCACATAGCCTAACACATACTGAGGTAAATACTCACCAATACTGACCATGTGCACGAGGCCTTACACATACTGAGGTAATAACTCACCAATACTGACCATGTGCATGAGGCCTTACACATACTGAGGTAATAACTCACCAATACTGACCATGTGCACGAGACCTTACACATACTGAGGTAATAACTCACCAATACTGACCATGTGCACGAGGCCTTACACATACTGAGGTAAATACTCACCAATACTGACCATGTGCACAAGGCCTTACACATACTGAGGTAATAACTCACCAATACTGACCATGTGCACGAGGCCTTACACATACTGAGGGAATAACTCACCAATACTGACCATGTGCACGAGGCCTTATACATACTGAGGTAATAACTCCCCAATACTGCCCATGTGCACGAGGCCTTACACATACTGAGGTAATAACTCCCCAATACTGACCATGTGCACGAGGCCTTACACATACTGAGGTAATAACTCACCAATACTGACCATGTGCACAAGGCCTTACACATACTGAGGTAATAACTCACCAATACTGACCATGTGCACAAGGCCTTACACATACTGAGGTAATAACTCACCAATACTGAACATGTGCACGAGGCCTTACATATACTGAGGTAATAACTCACCAATACTGACCATGTGCACGAGGCCTTACACATACTGAGGTAAATACTCACCAATACTGACCATGTGCACAAGGCCTTACACATACTGAGGTAATAACTCACCAATACTGACCATGTGCACGAGGCCTTACACATACTGAGGTAAAACCTCACCAATACTGACCATGTGCACGAGGCCTTACACATACTGAGGTAATAACTCACCAATACTGACCATGTGCACGAGGCCTTACACATACTGAGGTAAAACCTCACCAATACTGACCATGTGCACGAGGCCTTACACATACTGAGGTAAATACTCACCAATACTGACCATGTGCACGAGGCCTTACACATACTGAGGTAATAACTCCCCAATACTGACCATGTGCACGAGGCCTTACACATACTGAAGTAAAACCTCACCTTAGGCTTTGTTCACACTCGGTGTTTTTTTTCTGCAACAAAATCTGCAGTTTATTAGCATGTATTTACATTAAACCAATTAAAAAAAAAACAAAAAAAAAAAACTACAAAACCGCCCTATGTGAACGTAGCTTAAATACTAAGGTAACAAAAACTCTAATACTGAACGTGTGCACAAGGCCTTGGACCACGTGCACACATTGAGTGTTTGGTTAGTCTTTTACCTCATTATTTGTAAGGCCATGTGTGCACGGTCATCATTTGGTGAGTTTTTTTACCTCCGTATCTGTAAAAAATACTGAGGTAATAAAACCTCACCAAATACTCAATGTGTGCACATGGTCTTATTGTAGCAGTGAAAATATATGGGTTTGGGATTGGCGTGGGCAGATGTCTCCGGCCTGCACACTGTGTGCCCCTACATTTTCCGTTTCTCAGGTCATCAAAATGGTGAGCCCCAGTCAGAATCGGCAGCTGTCATGATGTATTTTACCTTCTCACTGTATTTGCTGTAATACTATGTCAGGATGTGATGTCACTTTCCTTTGGTTGTACTTACTGAACACTTTGAAATGTCTTGGGATGTAAGTAACCATACCTTCCCCCCATCTCCTGTGTCTCTGGGCCCATAATGCAATTATCTCTTGTCCACACAGCCAGGGGAACTTCTCATTGTTTCGTAAGCAGTGGATAACGCCAACTACACAAACCTGTAGACATCTCGGAGCCAACCTTCTAGAATCTTCTAGTGGGCCCAACCATTGCATAGACCCCTACCCTTGAGGGGCGGGCCCACGAGCTCAAACAATTCACTCCTGTTTCTAAATGCAGTTGGGAGTTGAGTTTTTGAAGAGGAAGGGAGCGAGATCTGAATCTGCGGACAGACCTCGCCGTCCAGTGGATTGTGTGGGATTTCTGGGACTCTGAAAAGGACTATTACGTTGTGATCTGGCACTTTGGATTATCGGGAGGTGCCCCCGAATCTGTTTTATTTGGACTTGTCGTGTGCTGTTCCTGTATTCCTGTTAGTAAACCTGTTGGATCATCCTCGGCCTGTTGTCTCTCTTTGCTCTGATGTACACCCCGTCACAAACTGGTGGCAGCGGCGGGATCAGAGCAGAAGAAATGGAGGACAACAGCCAATCGACGTCTGAAACCAGAACCTCAGGATACAGGAACTGGACTGTGGCGAGTCTACAAACAAAGGCCCGTGAATTAGGTGTCGGCTACAAAGGACTCTCTAAGGAGCAACTAATTGAGGCATTGGAACACGCTTGCCTGCAAGATGGCACCGAGGAACAATTTCCACAGCAAGGGGAGCAAAGACGGGAGCCGGAGGTGAATACCCAAAAAAGTCAATGGGTTGTGTGGTACAAGGAAAAGATGGCACTGCTTGGAGATGAGGCCACCATAGAAGATAAGAGGGAGGCCATGCGTGGAGCTGAAGAGAAGGAGCGCAGGATGGAGGAGATGGCATTGCTGGATAAGCAGCTCGCTGTGGAAGCCGCGAGAGGTTCCAGACAGACTGTAACCCCAGCACCCATCATGAGGGAACTTCCCAGAGTGTCCCGCAAAGACTTCAAGCAGTTTAATGAGGCTGCTGGTGACATTGAGGGCTTCTTCCAGGACTTTGAGCATCAGTGTCGATTAATGGAAGTCCCAGAAAGGGAGCGCGTCCGGCATCTGGTTGGGCTCTTAGAGGGTGGAGCTGCTGCAGCCTATAGAGCTATGGACCCTCGGTGGAACTGTGAGTATGCGGATATTAAACAGACTATTCTAGAACATTATGCTGTAACGCCAGACACTTACAGGACTCAGTTCCGTACTCTAGCATGTGATGAGGAAGTGTCCTTCAAGATGTATGCCCACAAACTCAAACATCTGTGGCATCGTTGGTTGGAGGCAGAGGAGGCCTTAACCTTGGAGACCGTCCTCCAGGTCCTCCTAAAAGAGCAGTTTTACTTCAAGTGCCCCGCTGAGATCCGGGAATGGGTGCGTGAAAGGAGACCAGCCACTGTGGAGGAAGCTGCAGCTCTAGCTGATGAGGCTCTCACCATCAAGCCTCAGTGGAAAAAACTACTACCCAGTGAGAAAAAAAACACCAACCCCCCAACGCTGGTGGCCCCTGGTCCTTCTGGCCCCAATGTTCACCATCACCCTAGACCGTCAACTCATGGGGACCTTCGTGTGACTGTGCCTCGCATTACTCATGCTCCACCTTTGGGAATACGACGCGGAGGAAGAATCCCAGAGCGCAGATGTTATGGATGTGGGCAGCCTGGGCACATGCAATTCCAATGTCCAGGTGTTCGTAGACAGAACAGCTACAGACCGCCTTTGCCTGTTCATTACCTACAGACACCTTCACCAGGAGAAGAGCTGGATTCTGTGCCTGATGACTTGCCAAGTGACTCAGATATCCTGGCTCCCCTACCCGGAGTCTATGGGGTGCGAGCTCCAGCCACCTGTTCTTCTGATCTTCAGGACAAACATCTACAGGAGGTCGTGCTGGATGGCCAAAAAGTTGTTGGCTTCCGTGACACTGGGGCTTTCCTCACCATAGCCGATCCCCGAGTAATTCAACCACAAGCAATTCAAAAGGGACCAGGAATTGCCATTGAACTGGCAGGAGGTACCCAGAGATATATTCCAAGAGCGAGTGTGACCCTGGATTATGGCTTTGGGGCAAAACAATGTGTGGTCGGTGTGATGAGCGGCCTCCCTGCAGACGTTCTTCTAGGAAATGATGTGGGGAATCTTCATTGCCACTTTGTCGGTGCGGTAACCAGAAGTCAAGCCAAGAGAGCAGCCCATGTGGACGTGTACAACCCATCCATGGAACTGAGGCCACCAGAACTGCCATTACAGCCGGTGAGTGATTCTTCTTGTGGGGATAATATGAATGTTACTTGGGATAAAGTTCAGTTTAGACAAGAAGTAGAGACTGACCCCACCCTTGCTAGTTTTAGAACTCGGGCTGAAATAGGGCAGCTAGGGGAAAACGGAGAAAGAATTATCAGAGAAAATGGACTTCTGTATCGGGTTGCCAATGCCGACTCCCTAGATAAGCCCTGGACTTATAGCAAACAGCTGATTGTTCCTCAGAAGTACAGAATTCCCCTATTACACCTGGCTCATGACATTCCTACGGCTGGCCATCAAGGCAAAACCCGCACCGAGAGACGATTGACTCAAACTTTTTATTGGCCGGGGATTTCCCAAGCAGTGGCGCATTTCTGCCGAACTTGTGACATATGTCAGCGTAGAGGGCGACCCGGAGATCACCCAAAGGCACCCCTGCAACCGCTCCCTATAATAGAAGAACCCTTTCAAAGAGTAGCTGTTGATATCATTGGACCTCTGGCTAAACCAAGTAAATCTGGAAAGCAGTACATTCTCACTGTTGTGGACTACGCCACCCGATATCCAGAAGCCGTGGCCTTGTCAAGTATCTCTGCAGCCAAGGTGGCCGAGGCCTTGGTTATTATATTTACCAGAGTAGGATTCCCCAGTGAGATCTTGTCGGACCAAGGCTCCCAGTTTATGTCAGAGTTGGTCCAGTGTCTGTGGCGCACCTGTGGAGTACGAGCGATCCGAACGACCCCGTATCATCCCCAAACAAATGGACTTTGTGAACGATTCAACGGCACTCTGAAGAATATGCTGAGGGCCTTCACGGACCGAGATTCAGACTGGGAGAAGTACCTACCCCATCTCTTGTTTGCCTATCGGGAAGTTCCCCAGGAGTCCACTGGGTTCTCCCCCTTTGAACTACTCTATGGAAGAAAGGTCCGAGGACCCTTAACCCTGCTCAAGGAATACTGGGAGGGGCAAGTTGAAGATACAGGAACCCCTGTTGTCCCTTATGTCCTAAAGCTGCGAGAAACCTTGGCCCAACTTGCTAGTTTTGCACAGAGTCATTTGCGTATGGCTTAAACCAGACAGAAGACATGGTATGACCGTAACGCACGCTATCGGGAGTTTGTAGAAGGACAACAAGTCTTAATGATTGTTCCCCATCGGCAGAATAAACTGCAGACCACATGGGAGGGTCCCTTCCGGGTTCTCAGAAAACTGAATGATACCAATTACCTTCTTGCTTTAGATGATCAGGGGCTAAGGCAAAAGACTGTCCATGTGAATATGATTAAGGAGTACCATGACCGGAACATTCCAATGATAGCAAGCTGTCGGTTGGCTTCAGAAGATGGTCAAGAGGATGAGGACTCTCTACCTGATCTCGTGGAAGCAGCGAGAGCCCCATCCACTGTGGAACAGGTTCCCCTGGGAGATTACCTGGACTCCTTACAGAAAATCCAGATGCTGGAAGTGCTTCAACAGAGACGGGCTGCTTTCTCATCCCAACCAGGTCGAACCACCGTCACCCAACATCATGTGGACACTCAGGGCATCCGTCCCATACAACTGGCTCCTTACCGGGTACCTGAATCAGTTCGAAACACCATGCAGCACGAACTGGAGGAGATGTTACAGCTTGGGGTAATCCAGGCCTCCCATAGCCCTTGGGCCTCCCCTGTGGTGTTAGTACCCAAGAAGGATGGGAGTACTCGATTTTGTGTGGACTATCGGCGACTAAACGACCATACCGTCAGCGATCCTTACCCAATGCCTCGTATTGACGAACTTCTAGACCGACTGGCTGGGTCCCGATATGTCACTACCTTGGATCTCAGTAAGGGATACTGGCAGATCCCTCTAACGGATGAAGGGAGAGAACGGTCCGCTTTTATAACCCCCTTTGGTCTGTATGAATTTCTAAGCATGCCTTTTGGAATGAAAAATGCCCCGGCCACCTTCCAGAGAATGGTGGATCAGATCCTCCGGGGATGTGATGACTTTGCTTGTGCCTACTTGGATGATATCGCCGTCTTCAGCCACACATGGGAGGAACATCTGAATCAAGTAGCCATTATTTTGGACCTGATTCTTGCAGCCGGCCTAACTATTCGACCCGATAAATGCCAATTGGGGATGGGGGAAGTCCAGTACCTAGGACATAGAGTGGGAGGAGGGAAGCTCCGACCTGAGCCTGCCAAAATCCAGGCTATTAGAGACTGGCCTGTACCCCAAACTAAGAAACAAGTTATGGCTTTTCTGGGCACTGCCAGTTATTACCGAAAATTTGTTTCTCATTTCAGTACTGTGGCCAAGCCTCTTACCGACCTGACCAAGAAAACAATGCCCCGGCTGGTGATCTGGACTCCAGCCTGTGATGAGGCTTTTAACCGGCTGAAGGATGCTTTGATCTGCGATCCTGCCCTGGCTGCTCCAGACTACAAGAGGAGATTCATTGTGCAAACGGATGCCTCTGCTTATGGACTGGGAGCTGTCCTCAGCCAGGTGAATGCAGCGGGGGACGAGCACCCCATCGCCTATCTCAGCCGGAAACTGCTGGACCGAGAAGTGGCCTATGCAACTGTTGAGAAGGAATGTCTGGCTGTAGTGTGGGCCCTTAAGAAACTACGGCCGTATCTGTATGGACGGGAATTCACTGTGGTTACTGATCACAATCCCCTCACCTGGCTGAACAGAGTCTCTGGGGACAATGGACGCTTACTGCGATGGAGCCTGGCTCTGCAGCCCTATAACTTTACCATACAATATAGAAGGGGCAGCCAACACCAAAATGCAGATGGACTGTCCAGGCAAGAGGAGCCTTGAGTCCTGTCAGCCATGCCTGCGTGTACTTAACCAGCGACCTGTAGAGGTCCCTAGTACGTACACAAGTTGGGAGGGAAAGGAATTGTCATGATGTATTTTACCTTCTCACTGTATTTGCTGTAATACTATGTCAGGATGTGATGTCACTTTCCTTTGGTTGTACTTACTGAACACTTTGAAATGTCTTGGGATGTAAGTAACCATACCTTCCCCCCATCTCCTGTGTCTCTGGGCCCATAATGCAATTATCTCTTGTCCACACAGCCAGGGGAACTTCTCATTGTTTCGTAAGCAGTGGATAACGCCAACTACACAAACCTGTAGACATCTCGGAGCCAACCTTCTAGAATCTTCTAGTGGGCCCAACCATTGCATAGACCCCTACCCTTGAGGGGCGGGCCCACGAGCTCAAACAATTCACTCCTGTTTCTAAATGCAGTTGGGAGTTGAGTTTTTGAAGAGGAAGGGAGCGAGATCTGAATCTGCGGACAGACCTCGCCGTCCAGTGGATTGTGTGGGATTTCTGGGACTCTGAAAAGGACTATTACGTTGTGATCTGGCACTTTGGATTATCGGGAGGTGCCCCCGAATCTGTTTTATTTGGACTTGTCGTGTGCTGTTCCTGTATTCCTGTTAGTAAACCTGTTGGATCATCCTCGGCCTGTTGTCTCTCTTTGCTCTGATGTACACCCCGTCACAAACTGGTGGCAGCGGCGGGATCAGAGCAGAAGAAATGGAGGACAACAGCCAATCGACGTCTGAAACCAGAACCTCAGGATACAGGAACTGGACTGTGGCGAGTCTACAAACAAAGGCCCGTGAATTAGGTGTCGGCTACAAAGGACTCTCTAAGGAGCAACTAATTGAGGCATTGGAACACGCTTGCCTGCAAGATGGCACCGAGGAACAATTTCCACAGCAAGGGGAGCAAAGACGGGAGCCGGAGGTGAATACCCAAAAAAGTCAATGGGTTGTGTGGTACAAGGAAAAGATGGCACTGCTTGGAGATGAGGCCACCATAGAAGATAAGAGGGAGGCCATGCGTGGAGCTGAAGAGAAGGAGCGCAGGATGGAGGAGATGGCATTGCTGGATAAGCAGCTCGCTGTGGAAGCCGCGAGAGGTTCCAGACAGACTGTAACCCTAGCACCCATCATGAGGGAACTTCCCAGAGTGTCCCGCAAAGACTTCAAGCAGTTTAATGAGGCTGCTGGTGACATTGAGGGCTTCTTCCAGGACTTTGAGCATCAGTGTCGATTAATGGAAGTCCCAGAAAGGGAGCGCGTCCGGCATCTGGTTGGGCTCTTAGAGGGTGGAGCTGCTGCAGCCTATAGAGCTATGGACCCTCGGTGGAACTGTGAGTATGCGGATATTAAACAGACTATTCTAGAACATTATGCTGTAACGCCAGACACTTACAGGACTCAGTTCCGTACTCTAGCATGTGATGAGGAAGTGTCCTTCAAGATGTATGCCCACAAACTCAAACATCTGTGGCATCGTTGGTTGGAGGCAGAGGAGGCCTTAACCTTGGAGACCGTCCTCCAGGTCCTCCTAAAAGAGCAGTTTTACTTCAAGTGCCCCGCTGAGATCCGGGAATGGGTGCGTGAAAGGAGACCAGCCACTGTGGAGGAAGCTGCAGCTCTAGCTGATGAGGCTCTCACCATCAAGCCTCAGTGGAAAAAACTACTACCCAGTGAGAAAAAAAACACCAACCCCCCAACGCTGGTGGCCCCTGGTCCTTCTGGCCCCAATGTTCACCATCACCCTAGACCGTCAACTCATGGGGACCTTCGTGTGACTGTGCCTCGCATTACTCATGCTCCACCTTTGGGAATACGACGCGGAGGAAGAATCCCAGAGCGCAGATGTTATGGATGTGGGCAGCCTGGGCACATGCAATTCCAATGTCCAGGTGTTCGTAGACAGAACAGCTACAGACCGCCTTTGCCTGTTCATTACCTACAGACACCTTCACCAGGAGAAGAGCTGGATTCTGTGCCTGATGACTTGCCAAGTGACTCAGATATCCTGGCTCCCCTACCCGGAGTCTATGGGGTGCGAGCTCCAGCCACCTGTTCTTCTGATCTTCAGGACAAACATCTACAGGAGGTCGTGCTGGATGGCCAAAAAGTTGTTGGCTTCCGTGACACTGGGGCTTTCCTCACCATAGCCGATCCCCGAGTAATTCAACCACAAGCAATTCAAAAGGGACCAGGAATTGCCATTGAACTGGCAGGAGGTACCCAGAGATATATTCCAAGAGCGAGTGTGACCCTGGATTATGGCTTTGGGGCAAAACAATGTGTGGTCGGTGTGATGAGCGGCCTCCCTGCAGACGTTCTTCTAGGAAATGATGTGGGGAATCTTCATTGCCACTTTGTCGGTGCGGTAACCAGAAGTCAAGCCAAGAGAGCAGCCCATGTGGACGTGTACAACCCATCCATGGAACTGAGGCCACCAGAACTGCCATTACAGCCGGTGAGTGATTCTTCTTGTGGGGATAATATGAATGTTACTTGGGATAAAGTTCAGTTTAGACAAGAAGTAGAGACTGACCCCACCCTTGCTAGTTTTAGAACTCGGGCTGAAATAGGGCAGCTAGGGGAAAACGGAGAAAGAATTATCAGAGAAAATGGACTTCTGTATCGGGTTGCCAATGCCGACTCCCTAGATAAGCCCTGGACTTATAGCAAACAGCTGATTGTTCCTCAGAAGTACAGAATTCCCCTATTACACCTGGCTCATGACATTCCTACGGCTGGCCATCAAGGCAAAACCCGCACCGAGAGACGATTGACTCAAACTTTTTATTGGCCGGGGATTTCCCAAGCAGTGGCGCATTTCTGCCGAACTTGTGACATATGTCAGCGTAGAGGGCGACCCGGAGATCACCCAAAGGCACCCCTGCAACCGCTCCCTATAATAGAAGAACCCTTTCAAAGAGTAGCTGTTGATATCATTGGACCTCTGGCTAAACCAAGTAAATCTGGAAAGCAGTACATTCTCACTGTTGTGGACTACGCCACCCGATATCCAGAAGCCGTGGCCTTGTCAAGTATCTCTGCAGCCAAGGTGGCCGAGGCCTTGGTTATTATATTTACCAGAGTAGGATTCCCCAGTGAGATCTTGTCGGACCAAGGCTCCCAGTTTATGTCAGAGTTGGTCCAGTGTCTGTGGCGCACCTGTGGAGTACGAGCGATCCGAACGACCCCGTATCATCCCCAAACAAATGGACTTTGTGAACGATTCAACGGCACTCTGAAGAATATGCTGAGGGCCTTCACGGACCGAGATTCAGACTGGGAGAAGTACCTACCCCATCTCTTGTTTGCCTATCGGGAAGTTCCCCAGGAGTCCACTGGGTTCTCCCCCTTTGAACTACTCTATGGAAGAAAGGTCCGAGGACCCTTAACCCTGCTCAAGGAATACTGGGAGGGGCAAGTTGAAGATACAGGAACCCCTGTTGTCCCTTATGTCCTAAAGCTGCGAGAAACCTTGGCCCAACTTGCTAGTTTTGCACAGAGTCATTTGCGTATGGCTTAAACCAGACAGAAGACATGGTATGACCGTAACGCACGCTATCGGGAGTTTGTAGAAGGACAACAAGTCTTAATGATTGTTCCCCATCGGCAGAATAAACTGCAGACCACATGGGAGGGTCCCTTCCGGGTTCTCAGAAAACTGAATGATACCAATTACCTTCTTGCTTTAGATGATCAGGGGCTAAGGCAAAAGACTGTCCATGTGAATATGATTAAGGAGTACCATGACCGGAACATTCCAATGATAGCAAGCTGTCGGTTGGCTTCAGAAGATGGTCAAGAGGATGAGGACTCTCTACCTGATCTCGTGGAAGCAGCGAGAGCCCCATCCACTGTGGAACAGGTTCCCCTGGGAGATTACCTGGACTCCTTACAGAAAATCCAGATGCTGGAAGTGCTTCAACAGAGACGGGCTGCTTTCTCATCCCAACCAGGTCGAACCACCGTCACCCAACATCATGTGGACACTCAGGGCATCCGTCCCATACAACTGGCTCCTTACCGGGTACCTGAATCAGTTCGAAACACCATGCAGCACGAACTGGAGGAGATGTTACAGCTTGGGGTAATCCAGGCCTCCCATAGCCCTTGGGCCTCCCCTGTGGTGTTAGTACCCAAGAAGGATGGGAGTACTCGATTTTGTGTGGACTATCGGCGACTAAACGACCATACCGTCAGCGATCCTTACCCAATGCCTCGTATTGACGAACTTCTAGACCGACTGGCTGGGTCCCGATATGTCACTACCTTGGATCTCAGTAAGGGATACTGGCAGATCCCTCTAACGGATGAAGGGAGAGAACGGTCCGCTTTTATAACCCCCTTTGGTCTGTATGAATTTCTAAGCATGCCTTTTGGAATGAAAAATGCCCCGGCCACCTTCCAGAGAATGGTGGATCAGATCCTCCGGGGATGTGATGACTTTGCTTGTGCCTACTTGGATGATATCGCCGTCTTCAGCCACACATGGGAGGAACATCTGAATCAAGTAGCCATTATTTTGGACCTGATTCTTGCAGCCGGCCTAACTATTCGACCCGATAAATGCCAATTGGGGATGGGGGAAGTCCAGTACCTAGGACATAGCGTGGGAGGAGGGAAGCTCCGACCTGAGCCTGCCAAAATCCAGGCTATTAGAGACTGGCCTGTACCCCAAACTAAGAAACAAGTTATGGCTTTTCTTGCCACTGCCAGTTATTACCGAAAATTTGTTTCTCATTTCAGTACTGTGGCCAAGCCTCTTACCGACCTGACCAAGAAAACAATGCCCCGGCTGGTGATCTGGACTCCAGCCTGTGATGAGGCTTTTAACCGGCTGAAGGATGCTTTGATCTGCGATCCTGCCCTGGCTGCTCCAGACTACAAGAGGAGATTCATTGTGCAAACGGATGCCTCTGCTTATGGACTGGGAGCTGTCCTCAGCCAGGTGAATGCAGCGGGGGACGAGCACCCCATCGCCTATCTCAGCCGGAAACTGCTGGACCGAGAAGTGGCCTATGCAACTGTTGAGAAGGAATGTCTGGCTGTAGTGTGGGCCCTTAAGAAACTACGGCCGTATCTGTATGGACGGGAATTCACTGTGGTTACTGATCACAATCCCCTCACCTGGCTGAACAGAGTCTCTGGGGACAATGGACGCTTACTGCGATGGAGCCTGGCTCTGCAGCCCTATAACTTTACCATACAATATAGAAGGGGCAGCCAACACCAAAATGCAGATGGACTGTCCAGGCAAGAGGAGCCTTGAGTCCTGTCAGCCATGCCTGCGTGTACTTAACCAGCGACCTGTAGAGGTCCCTAGTATGTACACAAGTTGGGAGGGGAAGGAATTGTCATGATGTATTTTACCTTCTCACTGTATTTGCTGTAATACTATGTCAGGATGTGATGTCACTTTCCTTTGGTTGTACTTACTGAACACTTTGAAATGTCTTGGGATGTAAGTAACCATACCTTCCCCCCATCTCCTGTGTCTCTGGGCCCATAATGCAATTATCTCTTGTCCACACAGCCAGGGGAACTTCTCATTGTTTCGTAAGCAGTGGATAACGCCAACTACACAAACCTGTAGACATCTCGGAGCCAACCTTCTAGAATCTTCTAGTGGGCCCAACCATTGCATAGACCCCTACCCTTGAGGGGCGGGCCCACGAGCTCAAACAATTCACTCCTGTTTCTAAATGCAGTTGGGAGTTGAGTTTTTGAAGAGGAAGGGAGCGAGATCTGAATCTGCGGACAGACCTCGCCGTCCAGTGGATTGTGTGGGATTTCTGGGACTCTGAAAAGGACTATTACGTTGTGATCTGGCACTTTGGATTATCGGGAGGTGCCCCCGAATCTGTTTTATTTGGACTTGTCGTGTGCTGTTCCTGTATTCCTGTTAGTAAACCTGTTGGATCATCCTCGGCCTGTTGTCTCTCTTTGCTCTGATGTACACCCCGTCACAGCAGCCATATGCGTATATCTAATATATAAAGGTGTGTGCGTGTCCGGGATTTGCATCTGCACCGTTGCAGCTACAGTCACAAAATTTTGCACACTCACATGTCTGGACCCCGAGAGCGTCATAGGCTATGTTTTGAGGGGAATTTTTAACCCCGTGCTTTATAGTTATTCACCAAAAAACCTGCCTCCATTAAAGCAAATGGAGCTGGGAGCCACAGTGCAGCCAGAACTTCAGAAGAATGCACAGCCACGTCCTTAAATGGAATGTTGTCGTGTCACAATGCAGCCAGGGAAAGAGACAGACACAGACAGGGAAAGAGACAGACAGGGAAAGAGAGGGAAAGAGAGAGACAGGTTAAGAGACAGACACAGACAAAGAGACCGAAAGAGACAGACAGGGAAAGAGACAGAGACAGACGGAGAAAGAGACAGAGACAGACAGGGAAAGAGACAGACAGACAGAGAGAGACAGACAGGGAAAGTGACAGAGACAGACGGAGAAAGAGACAGAGACAGACGGAGAAAGAGACAGAGACAGACAGGGAAAGAGACAGACAGAGAGAGACAGAGAGATATATACAGAGGGGGAGACAGACATTATAATTACATTTATATCTATTTGTTTTGTGTTTTTTGTGTGCAGAATACATTCTATTTTGTTAACAGCAGTTATTAACCCGGGCGAAGCTGGGGAGTACAGCTAGTCTAATATATAAAGCTGAGTGTGTATATGTATGCAGGGCCGTATTTACCATTAGGCACCCGTGGTCCGGTGCCTAGGGCGGCAGATTGTGAGGGGCGGCACCTTCTGGCAGCAAAAAAAAAATTTTTTTTTTTTTTTTACATTTTTTTTTTTTGTGGCTGCCGAGCACAGGGAGCTGATTGACCCCGGAACTGCCGGCGCCTGCACTTCCGGGGTCACAGGCGCGCGTCAATCAGCTCCTTCCTCTGTGCTGCGTCCACTGCTGTGTGGACGTCACATGCAGAGCTCACAGCAGGACGCAGCGGATGACGCCGTGATGGAAGCTGGTGTCAGAAGAGGATACTCACGTGAGCCAGGAAGATGGCGGCGGGCACTGGAGCAGATAAGTGGATTCATAAGGAGCGTGGGAGTGTCTCTAATGCAGACCGGAGATCTGCGCATGCGGGGGGGAGGCAGCAAAGGCTGATACTGGAGGGAGGCAGAGGCTGAGACTGGGGGGAGGCTGGAGGGAGGCAGAGGCTGAGACTGGGGAGAGGCTGGAGGGAGGCAGAGGCTGAGACTGGAGGGAGGTTGGAGGGAGGCAGAGGCTGAGACTGGGGGGAGGCTGGAGTGAGGCAGAGGCTGAGACTCGGGGGAGGCTGGAGGGAGGCAGAGGCTGAGACTGGAGGGAGGCAGAGGCTGAGACTGGAGGGAGGCTGGAGGGAGGCAGAGGCTGAGACTGGAGAGAGGCAGAGGCTGAGACTGGGGGGAGGCTGGAGGGAGGTAGAGGCTGAGACTGGGGGGAGGCTGGAGGGAGGCAGAGGCTGAGACTGGGGGGAGGCTGGAGGGAGGCAGAGGCTGAGACTGGAGGGAGGCAGAGGCTGAGACTGGAGGGAGGCTGGAGGGAGGCAGAGGCTGAGACTGGAGAGAGGCAGAGGCTGTGACTGGGGGGAGGCTGGAGGGAGGCAGAGGCTGAGACTGGAGGGAGGCAGAGGCTGAGACTGGGGGGAGGCTGGAGGGAGGCAGAGGCTGAGACTGGAGAGAGGCAGAGGCTGTGACTGGGGGGAGGCTGGAGGGAGGCAGAGGCTGAGACTGGAGGGAGGCAGAGGCTGAGACTGTGGGGAGGCTGGAGGGAGGCAGAGGCAGAGACTGGGGGGAGGCTGGAGGGAGGCAGAGGCTGAGACTGGGGGGAGGCTGGAGGGAGGCAGAGGCTGAGACTGGGGGGAGGCTGGAGGGAGGCAGAGGCAGAGACTGGGGGGCGGCTGGAGTGAGGCAGATGCAGAGACTGGGGGGAGGCTGGAGGGAGGCAGAGACTGGGGGGAGGCTGGAGGGAGGCAGAGGCAGAGACTGGGGGAGGCTGGAGGGAGGCAGAGGCAGAGACTGGGGGGAGTCTGGAGGGAGGCAGAGGCTGAGACTTGGGGGAGGCTGGAGGGAGGCAGAGGCTGGGACTGAGGGGAGGCTGGAGGGAGGCTGAGACTGGAGGGAGGCTGGAGGGAGGCTGAGGCTGGGGGGAGGCTGGAGGGAGGCTGAGACTGGGGGGAGGCTGGAGGGAGGCAGAAGCTGAGACTGGAGGGAGGCTGAGACTGGGGGGAGGCTGGAGGGAGGCAGAGGCTGAGACGGGGGAGGCTGGAGGGAGGCAGAGGCTGAGACTGGAGGGAGGCAGAGGCTGAGACTGGGGGGAGGCTGGAGGGAGGCAGAGGCTGAGACTGGAGAGAGGCAGAGGCTGAGACTGGGGGGAGGCTGGAGGGAGGCAGAGGCAGAGACTGGGGGGAGGCTGGAGGGAGGCAGAGGCAGAGACTGGCGGGAGGCTGGAGGGAGGCAGAGACTGGGGGGAGGCTGGAGGGAGGCAGAAGCAGAGACTGGGGGAGGCTGGAGGGAGGCAGAGGCAGAGACTGGGGGAGGCTGGAGGGAGGCAGAGGCAGAGACTGGGGGGAGGCTGGAGGGAGGCAGAGGCTGAGACTTGGGGGAGGCTGGAGGGAGGCAGAGGCTGGGACTGAGGGGAGGCTGGAGGGAGGCTGAGACTGGGGTGAGGCTGGAGGGAGGCTGAGACTGGGGTGAGGCTGGAGGGAGGCTGAGACTGGAGGGAGGCTGGAGGGAGGCTGAGACTGGGGGGAGGCTGGAGGGAGGCTGAGACTGGGGGGAGGCTGGAGGGAGGCTGAGACTGGGGGGAGGCTGGAGGGAGGCAGAAGCTGAGACTGGAGGGAGGCTGAGACTGGGGGGAGGCTGGAGGGAGACTGAGGCCGAGACTGGGGGGAGGCTGTAGGGAGGCTGAGGCTGAGACTGGAGGGAGGCTGAGGCTGAGACTTGAGGAAGGCTGAGGCTGAGACTGGAGGGAGGCTGGAGGGAGGCAGAGGCTGAGACTGGAGAGAGGCAGAGGCTGAGACTGGGGGGAGGCTGGAGGGAGGTAGAGGCTGAGACTGGGGGGAGGCTGGAGGGAGGCAGAGGCTGAGACTGGGGGGAGGCTGGAGGGAGGCAGAGGCTGAGACTGGAGGGAGGCATAGGCTGAGACTGGGGGGAGGCTGGAGGGAGGCAGAGGCTGAGACTGGAGAGAGGCAGAGGCTGTGACTGGGGGGAGGCTGGAGGGAGGCAGAGGCTGAGACTGGAGGGAGGCAGAGGCTGAGACTGTGGGGAGGCTGGAGGGAGGCAGAGGCTGAGACTGGGGGAGGCTGGAGGGAGGCAGAGGCAGAGACTGGGGGGAGGCTGGAGGGAGGCAGAGGCTGAGACTGGGGGGAGGCTGGAGGGAGGCAGAGGCTGAGACTGGGGGGAGGCTGGAGGGAGGCAGAGGCTGAGACTGTGGGGAGGCTGGAGGGAGGCAGAGGCAGAGACTGGGGGGCGGCTGGAGTGAGGCAGAGGCAGAGACTGGGGGGAGGCTGGAGGGAGGCAGAGACTGGGGGGAGGCTGGAGGGAGGCAGAGGCAGAGACTGGGGGAGGCTGGAGGGAGGCAGAGGCAGAGACTGGGGGGAGTCTGGAGGGAGGCAGAGGCTGAGACTTGGGGGAGGCTGGAGGGAGGCAGAGGCTGGGACTGAGGGGAGGCTGGAGGGAGGCTGAGACTGGAGGGAGGCTGGAGGGAGGCTGAGGCTGGGGGGAGGCTGGAGGGAGGCTGAGACTGGGGGAGGCTGGAGGGAGGCAGAAGCTGAGACTGGAGGGAGGCTGAGACTGGGGGGAGGCTGGAGGGAGGCAGAGGCTGAGACGGGGGAGGCTGGAGGGAGGCAGAGGCTGAGACTGGAGGGAGGCAGAGGCTGAGACTGGGGGGAGGCTGGAGGGAGGCTGAGACTGGAGAGAGGCAGAGGCTGAGACTGGGGGGAGGCTGGAGGGAGGCAGAGGCAGAGACTGGGGGGAGGCTGGAGGGAGGCAGAGGCAGAGACTGGCGGGAGGCTGGAGGGAGGCAGAGACTGGGGGGAGGCAGAAGCAGAGACTGGGGGAGGCTGGAGGGAGGCAGAGGCAGAGACTGGGGGGAGGCTGGAGGGAGGCAGAGGCAGAGACTGGGGGGAGTCTGGAGGGAGGCAGAGGCTGAGACTTGGGGGAGGCTGGAGGGAGGCAGAGGCTGGGACTGAGGGGAGGCTGGAGGGAGGCTGAGACTGGGGTGAGGCTGGAGGGAGGCTGAGACTGGGGTGAGGCTGGAGGGAGGCTGAGACTGGAGGGAGGCTGGAGGGAGGCTGAGACTGGGGGGAGGCTGGAGGGAGGCTGAGACTGGGGGGAGGCTGGAGGGAGGCAGAAGCTGAGACTGGAGGGAGGCTGAGACTGGGGGGAGGCTGGAGGGAGACTGAGGCCGAGACTGGAAGGAGGCTGTAGGGAGGCTGAGGCTGAGACTGGAGGGAGGCTGAGGCTGAGACTTGAGGGAGGCTGAGGCTGAGACTGGAGGGAGGCTGGAGGGAGGTTGAGGCTGGGGGGAGGCAAAGGCTGAGACTGGGGGAGAGAGGCTGATGCTGAGGGAAGATAGAGGCTGATGCTGGGGGAGAGAGGCTGATGCTGGGGGAGTGGGAGAGAGGAACTAATGCTAGAGACAGAGGACAAGGGATGAGGGATAGTGTAGGGGAGTCAATATCAAGAGTGGGGTAGTGTGTGTGGGGGGGGTCTCAGCATAAGCGTTAGTGTGGTGGTCTTAGCATGAGTGGGGCAACATGAAGGTCTCATTATGGAAAAGAGGAAGGCAGCATTAGGAGCTCATGGAGAGGGACAGCATGCATGGGACATTGTGAGAAGGGGGCAGCATGCATGGGACACTGAGGAGGGGGCAGCATGCATGGGACATTGTGAGAAGGGGGCAGCGTGCATGGGACACTGAGGAGGGGGCAGCATGCATGGGACATTGTGAGAAGGGAGCAGCATGCATGGGACACTGAGGAGGGGACAGCAAGCATGGGACACTGTGAGGAGGGGGCAGCATGCATGGGACACTGTGAGGAGGGGGCAGCATGCATGGGACACTGTGAGGAGGGGGCAGCATGCATGGGACATTGTGAGGAGGGAGCAGCATGCATGAGACATTGTGAGGAGGGAGCAGCATGCATGGGACATTGTGAGGAGGGAGCATCAAGCATGAGACATTGTGAGGAGGGAGCGGCATGCATGAGACATTGTGAGGAGGGAGCGGCATGCATGAGACATTGTGAGGAGGGAGCGGCATGCATGAGACATTGTGAGGAGGGAGCAGCATGCATGAGACATTGTGAGGAGGGAGCATCAAGCATGAGACATTGTGAGGAGGGAGCAGCATGCATGGGACATTGTGAGGAGGGAGCATCAAGCATGAGACATTGTGAGGAGGGAGCAGCATGCATGGGACATTGTGAGGAGGGAGCAGCATGCATGGGACATTGTGAGGAGGGGGCAGCATGCATGGGACACTGTGAGGAGGGGGCAGCATACATGGGACATTGTGAGGAGGGAGCAGCATGCATGGGACATTGTGAGGAGGGGGCAGCATGCATGGGACATTGTGAGGCAGGAGCAGCATGCATGAGACATTGTGAGGAGGGAGCAGCATGCATGGGACATTGTGAGGAGGGAGCAGCATGCATGGGACATTGTGAGGCGGGAGCAGCATACATGAGACATTGTGAGGAGGGAGCAGCATGCATGAGACATTGTGAGGAGGGAGCAGCATGCATGGGACATTGTGAGGAGGGAGCAGCATGCATGGGACATTGTGAGGAGGGAGCAGCATGCATGGGACATTGTGAGGAGGGGGCAGCATGCATGGGACATTGTGAGAAGGGAGCAGCATGCATGGGACACTGAGGAGGGGACAGCAAGCATGGGACACTGTGAGGAGGGGGCAGCATGCATGGGACACTGTGAGGAGGGGGCAGCATGCATGGGACACTGTGAGGAGGGGGCAGCATGCATGGGACATTGTGAGGAGGGAGCAGCATGCATGAGACATTGTGAGGAGGGAGCAGCATGCATGGGACATTGTGAGGAGGGAGCAGCATGCATAGGACATTGTGAGGCGGGAACAGCATGCATGAGACATTGTGAGGAGGGAGCGGCATGCATGAGACATTGTGAGGAGGGAGCGGCATGCATGAGACATTGTGAGGAGGGAGCAGCATGCATGAGACATTGTGAGGAGGGAGCATCAAGCATGAGACATTGTGAGGAGGGAGCAGCATGCATGGGACATTGTGAGGAGGGAGCATCAAGCATGAGACATTGTGAGGAGGGAGCAGCATGCATGGGACATTGTGAGGAGGGAGCAGCATGCATGGGACATTGTGAGGAGGGGGCAGCATGCATGGGACACTGTGAGGAGGGGGCAGCATACATGGGACATTGTGAGGAGGGAGCAGCATGCATGGGACATTGTGAGGAGGGGGCAGCATGCATGGGACATTGTGAGGAGGGGACAGCATGCATGGGACATTGTGAGGCAGGAGCAGCATGCATGAGACATTGTGAGGAGGGAGCAGCATGCATGGGACATTGTGAGGAGGGAGCAGCATGCATGGGACATTGTGAGGCGGGAGCAGCATACATGAGACATTGTGAGGAGGGAGCAGCATGCATGAGACATTGTGAGGAGGGAGCAGCATGCATGGGACATTGTGAGGAGGGAGCAGCATGCATGGGACATTGTGAGGAGGGGGCAGCATGCATGGGACATTGTGAGGAGGGAGCAGCATGCATGGGACATTGTGAGGAGGGGGCAGCATGCATGGGACATTGTGAAGAGGGGGCAGCATGCATGGGACATTGTGAGGAGAGAGCAGCATGCATGGGACATTGTGAGGAGGGGGCAGCATGCATGGGACATTGTGAGGAGGGAGCAGCATGCATGGGACATTGTGAAGAGGGGGCAGCATGCATGGGACATTGTGAGGAGAGAGCAGCATGCATGGGACATTGTGAGGAGGGGGCAGCATGCAAGGGACATTGTGAGGAGGGGGCAGCATGCATGGGACATTGTGAGGCGGGAGCAGCATGCATGAGAAATTGTGAGGAGGGAGCAGCATGCATGGGACATTGTGACGAGGGAGCAGCATGCATGGGACATTGTGAGGAGGGGGCAGCATGCATGGGACATTGTGAGGAGGGAGCAGCATGCATGGGACATTGTGAAGAGGGGGCAGCATGCATGGAACATTGTGAGGAGGGAGCAGCATGCATGGGACATTGTGAGGAGGGGGAAGCATGCATGGGACACTGTGAGGAGGGGGCAGCATGCATGGGACATTGTGAGGAGGGGGCAGCATGCATGGGACATTGTGAGGAGGGGGCAGCATGCATGGGACACTGTGAGGAGGGAGCAGCATGCATGGGACACTGTGAGGATGGAGCAGCATGCATGGGACATTGTGAGGAGGGGGCAGCATGCATGGGACATTGTGAGGAGGGGGCAGCATGCATGGGACATTGTGAGGAGGGGGCAGCATGCATGGGACATTGTGAGGAGGGGGCAGCATGCATGGGACATTGTGAGGAGGGGGCAGCATGCATGGGACATTGTGAGGAGGGGGCAGCATGCATGGGACATTGTCCTCACATCATGCTGCTCCCTCCTCACAATGTACAGATCATATTTCATAATCGAGGAAGGTGTGGTGCATATACAGTAGTTTATAAGGGAGGGCAGTGTGGTGTTTATTAGGGGCAGTGTCACAGTCACAGTATATAAGTGGGGACGATGTGGTGGGAATATTTTATACTCATGCTATGTTTTGATGTGCCTGTGGTGATCCCCATTGGGGGGGGGGGGGTTAGTTTCTTATTGATACTTTTTAAAGTGTGCTACAGAGTAGATCTGCCTTAAACAGATGTCGTGTGCGAAAACTCAGTTTTACGTTGTCACTAAGGGGCGCGACCACTTAAAGTGCCTAGGGCAGCACGAAGGCAAAATACAGCCCTGTATGTATGTATGTATGTATGTATGTATGTCCACTAACTGTCTGCACCATCACATTTACAATCACGATATTTTGCACAGACACCCCATTTAACTCAGGGAACGTCATAGACTATGTTTGAGGGGAAAATTTAACTCCGCGCTATAGTTATTCGCCAAAAAACCTCCTTACATTAAAGTCAATGGAGCTGGAAGCTACAGGTCATTAATAGGAGCTGTGATTGGTTGCTATAGGCAACGAAGGACATTATTAGTATAAGAAGCTTATGATATCAGTGGAGAGACGGACAGAAAAGGAAAGAGAGAAAGGGAAAGAGACAGAGACAGCCAGGGAAAGAGACAGACAGACTGCCAGGCAAGGAAAGAGACAGACAGACAGAGACTGCCAGGCAGGGAAAGAGACAGACAGACAGAGACTGCCAGGCAGGGAAAGAGACAGACAGACAGAGACTGCCAGGCAGGGAAAGAGACAGACAGAGACTGCCAGGCAGGGAAAGAGACAGACAGACAGAGACTGCCAGGCAGGGAAAGAGACAGACAGACAGAGACTGCCAGGCAGGGAAAGAGACAGACAGACAGAGACTGCCAGGCAGGGAAAGAGACAGACAGAGACTGCCAGGCAGGGAAAGAGACAGACAGACAGACAGAGACTGCCAGGCAGGGAAAGAGACAGACAGACAGAGACTGCCAGGCAAGGAAAGAGACAGACAGACAGAGACTGCCAGGCAGGGAAAGAGACAGACAGAGACTGCCAGGCAGGGAAAGAGACAGACAGAGACTGCCAGGCAGGGAAAGAGACAGACAGAGACTGCCAGGCAGGGAAAGAGACAGACAGACAGAGACTGCCAGGCAGGGAAAGAGACAGACAGAGACTGCCAGCCAGGGAAAGAGACAGAGACTGCCAGGCAGGGAAAGAGACCAACTACATGCACATACACACACACAGCCCTACAACAGGCGCATTTCCTTACACACTATGCATTACCTCATCTTGCAGCTCTTGGCAATGCAGGAGAGCAGACACTGGGAGCTGCACGGAGGCTGCAGCAGCTGAATAACAGGACCTGCCACGTCACCGGTCATGTGATCCGGCAAGGTCCTTCATCTCAGCCTCCGTTCTGCTCCAGTGCATTTCCTGTCCTCCTCTGCACCGATCATCACACAGAGCAGAGAGGGCAGCTCTCTATGAGCGACCCGGGCCCCCTCACTGCTCGGATGGCGGCCCCGTCCCCTGGGGCCCGGTGAGCAGAGGAATGAAAGGGGAGGGGCCCAGGCTGTCAGCGGCCCCGCCCCTCCTGTCTTCTGCTCACGGGGCCCCTACAGGAGTCATGATTGTAATACCCTGATGCCGCCCCCGTGCTGCCGATGTGCTGCCGATGTGCTGCCGATGTGCCGCCGATGTGCCGCCCCCGTCCTGCCGGTGTGCTGCCGATGTGCTGCCGATGTGCTGCCGATGTGCCGCCCCCGTCCTGCCGATGTGCCGCCCCCGTCCTGCCGGTGTGCTGTCGATGTGCTGCCCCCGTCCTGCCGATGTGCCGCCCCCGTCCTGCCGGTGTGCTGCCGATGTGCTGCCCCCGTCCTGCCGATGTGCTGCCCCCGTCCTGCCGGTGTGCCGCCCCCGTGCTGCCGATGTGCTGCCCCCGTCCTGCCGGTGTGCCGCCCCCGTCCTGCCGGTGTGCCGCCCCCGTGCTGCCGGTGTGCTGCCCCCGTCCTGCCGGTGTGCTGCCGATGTGCTGCCCCCGTCCTGCCGGTGTGCTGCCCCCGTCCTGCCGGTGTGCTGCCGATGTGCCGCCCCCGTCCTGCCGGTGTGCTGCCCCCGTCCTGCCGATGTGCCGCCCCCGTCCTGCCGGTGTGCTGCCGATGTGCTGCCCCCGTCCTGCCGATGTGCTGCCCCCGTCCTGCCGGTGTGCTGCCGATGTGCTGCCCCCGTCCTGCCGGTGTGCTGCCGATGTGCCGCCCCCGTCCTGCCGGTGTGCTGCCGATGTGCCGCCCCCGTCCTGCCGGTGTGCTGCCGATGTGCCGCCCCCGTCCTGCCGGTGTGCTGCCGATGTGCTGCCCCCGTCCTGCCGATGTGCTGCCCCCGTCCTGCCGGTGTGGGGCAGCATGCATGGGACATTGTGAGAAGGGGGCAGCGTGCATGGGACACTGAGGAGGGGGCAGCATGCATGGGACATTGTGAGAAGGGAGCAGCATGCATGGGACACTGAGGAGGGGACAGCAAGCATGGGACACTGTGAGGAGGGGGCAGCATGCATGGGACACTGTGAGGAGGGGGCAGCATGCATGGGACACTGTGAGGAGGGGGCAGCATGCATGGGACATTGTGAGGAGGGAGCAGCATGCATGAGACATTGTGAGGAGGGAGCAGCATGCATGGGACATTGTGAGGAGGGAGCATCAAGCATGAGACATTGTGAGGAGGGAGCGGCATGCATGAGACATTGTGAGGAGGGAGCGGCATGCATGAGACATTGTGAGGAGGGAGCGGCATGCATGAGACATTGTGAGGAGGGAGCGGCATGCATGAGACATTGTGAGGAGGGAGCATCAAGCATGAGACATTGTGAGGAGGGAGCAGCATGCATGGGACATTGTGAGGAGGGAGCATCAAGCATGAGACATTGTGAGGAGGGAGCAGCATGCATGGGACATTGTGAGGAGGGAGCAGCATGCATGGGACATTGTGAGGAGGGGGCAGCATGCATGGGACACTGTGAGGAGGGGGCAGCATACATGGGACATTGTGAGGAGGGAGCAGCATGCATGGGACATTGTGAGGAGGGGGCAGCATGCATGGGACATTGTGAGGCAGGAGCAGCATGCATGAGACATTGTGAGGAGGGAGCAGCATGCATGGGACATTGTGAGGAGGGAGCAGCATGCATGGGACATTGTGAGGCGGGAGCAGCATACATGAGACATTGTGAGGAGGGAGCAGCATGCATGAGACATTGTGAGGAGGGAGCAGCATGCATGGGACATTGTGAGGAGGGAGCAGCATGCATGGGACATTGTGAGGAGGGGGCAGCATGCATGGGACATTGTGAGAAGGGAGCAGCATGCATGGGACACTGAGGAGGGGACAGCAAGCATGGGACACTGTGAGGAGGGGGCAGCATGCATGGGACACTGTGAGGAGGGGGCAGCATGCATGGGACACTGTGAGGAGGGGGCAGCATGCATGGGACATTGTGAGGAGGGAGCAGCATGCATGAGACATTGTGAGGAGGGAGCAGCATGCATGGGACATTGTGAGGAGGGAGCAGCATGCATAGGACATTGTGAGGCGGGAACAGCATGCATGAGACATTGTGAGGAGGGAGCGGCATGCATGAGACATTGTGAGGAGGGAGCGGCATGCATGAGACATTGTGAGGAGGGAGCAGCATGCATGAGACATTGTGAGGAGGGAGCATCAAGCATGAGACATTGTGAGGAGGGAG
>NC_134362.1:6045638-6051796 GCF_048569485.1 Anomaloglossus baeobatrachus | reverse complement strand
CGTGCGTGTATGGGTTAGTATACAGTGTGTATGTATTATAGTGATGTATGGGTAGTATACAGTGTGTGGGGGTAGTATACAGTGTGTATGTATTATAGTGCGTGTATGGGTAGTATACAGTGTGTGTGGAGTAGTATACAGTGTGTATGTATTATAGTGCGTGTATGGGTAGTATACAGTGTGTGGGGTAGTATACAGTGTGTATGTATTATAGTGCGTGTATGGGGTAGTATACAGTGTGTGGTGTGGGTAGTATACAGTGTGTATGTATTATAGTGCGTGTTATGGGTAGTATACAGTGTGTGAGTGGGTAGTATACAGTGTGTATGTATTATAGTGCGTGTATGGGTAGTATACAGTGTGTGGGGGTAGTATACAGTGTGTATGTATTATAGTGCGTTTGGGTAAGTGTGGGGTAGTATACAGTGGTGTATGTATTATAGTGCGTGTATGGGTAGTATACAGTGTGTATGTATTATAGTGCGTGTATGGGGTAGTATACAGTGTGTATGTATTATAGTGCGTGTATGGGTAGTATACAGTGTGTGGTGGGTAGTATACAGTGTGTATGTATTATAGTGCGTGTATGGGTAGTATACAGTGTGTGTGGGTAGTATACAGTGTGTATGTATTATAGTGCGTGTATGGGTAGTATACAGTGTGTGGGGGGTAGTATACAGTGTGTATGTATTATAGTGCGTGTATGGGTAGTATACAGTGTGTGGGGGGTAGTATACAGTGTGTATGTATCAATAGTGCGTGTTATGGGTAGTATACAGTGTGTATGTATTATAGTGCGTGTATGGGTTAGTATACAGTGTGTATGTATTGATAGTGCGTGTATGGGTAGTATACAGTGTGTTATGTATTATAGTGCGTGTATGGGTAGTATACAGTGTGTATGTATTATAGTGCGTGTATGGTAGTATACAGTTGTGTGTGGGTAGTATACAGTGTGTATGTATTATAGTGCGTGTATGGGTAGTATACAGTGTGTGGGGGTAGTATACAGTGTGTATGTATTATAGTGCGTGTATGGGTAGTATACAGTGTGTGGGGGGGTAGTATACAGTGTGTATGTATTATAGTGCGTGTATGGGTAGTATACAGTGTGTATGTATTATAGTGCGTGTATGGGTAGTATACAGTGTGTATGTATTATAGTGCGTGTATGGGTAGTATACAGTGTGTATGTATTATAGTGCGTGTATGGGTAGTATACAGTGTGTGTGGGGTAGTATACAGTGTGTATGTATTATAGTGCGTGTATGGGTAGTATACAGTGTTGTATGTATTATAGTGCGTGTATGGGTAGTATACAGTGTGTATGTATTATAGTGCGTGTATTGGGTAGTATACAGTGTGTATGTATTATAGTGCGTGTATGGGTAGTATACAGTGTGTGTGGTAGTATACAGTGTGTATTGTATTATAGTGCGTGTATGGGTAGTATACAGTGTGTATGTATTATAGTGTCGTGTATGGGTAGTATACAGTGTGTGGGGGGTAGTATACAGTGTGTATGTATTATAGTGCGTGTATGGGTAGTATACAGTGTGTATGTATTATAGTGCGTGTATGGGTAGTATACAGTGTGTATGTATTATAGTGCGTGTATGGGTAGTATACAGTGTGTGGGGGGGTAGTATACAGTGTGTTGTATTATAGTGCGTGTATGGGTAGTATACAGTGTGTGGGGGGTAGTATACAGTGTGTATGTATTATAGTGCGTGTATGGGTAGTATACAGTGTGTGGGGGGTAGTATACAGTGTGTATGTATTATAGTGCGTGTATGGGTAGTATACAGTGTGTATGTATTATAGTGCGTGTATGGGTAGTATACAGTGTGTATGTATTATAGTGCGTGTATGGGTAGTATACAGTGTGTATGTTTATAGTGAGTGTATGGGTAGTATACAGTGTGTGGGGGTAGTATACAGTGTGTATGTATTATAAGTGCGTGTATGGGTAGTATACAGTGTGTGTTGGTAGTATACAGTGTGTATGTATTATAGTGCGTGTATGGGTAGTATACAGTGTGTGGGGGTAGTATACAGTGTTGTATATTATAGTGCGTGTATGGGTAGTATACAGTGTGTGGGGGGTAGTATACAGTGTGTATGTATTATAGTGCGTTGTATGGGTAGTATACAGTGTGTATGTATTATAGTGCGTGTATGGGTAGTATACAGTGTGTATGTATTATAGTGCGTGTATGGGTAGTATACAGTGTGTATGTATTATAGTGCGTGTATGGGTAGTATACAGTGTGTATGTATTATAGTGCGTGTATGGGTAGTATACAGTGTGTATGTATTATAGTGCGTGTATGGGTAGTATACAGTGTGTATGTATTATAGTGCGTGTATGGGTAGTATACAGTGTGTGGGGGGTAGTATACAGTGTGTATGTATTATAGTGCGTGTATGGGTAGTATACAGTGTGTGGGGGTAGTATACAGTGTGTATGTATTATAGTGCGTGTATGGGTAGTATACAGTGTGTGGGGGGTAGTATACAGTGTGTATGTATTATAGTGCGTGTATGGGTAGTATACAGTGTGTATGTATTATAGTGCGTGTATGGGTAGTATACAGTGTGTATGTATTATAGTGCGTGTATGGGTAGTATACAGTGTGTATGTATTATAGTGCGTGTATGGGTAGTATACAGTTGTGTGGGGGGTAGTATACAGTGTGTATGTATTATAGTGCGTGTATGGGTAGTATACAGTGTGTATGTATTATAGTGCGTGTATGGGTAGTATACAGTGTGTGTGGGGTAGTATACAGTGTGTATGTATTATAGTGCGTGTATGGGTAGTATACAGTGTGTGGGGGGTAGTATACAGTGTGTATGTATTATAGTGCGTGTATGGGTAGTATACAGTGTGTATGTATTATAGTGCGTGTATGGGTAGTATACAGTGTGTATGTATTATAGTGCGTGTATGGGTAGTATACAGTGTGTATGTATTATAGTGCGTGTATGGGTAGTATACAGTGTGTATGTATTATAGTGCGTGTATGGGTAGTATACAGTGTGTATGTATTATAGTGCGTGTATGGGTAGTATACAGTGTGTATGTATTATAGTGCGTGTATGGGTAGTATACAGTGTGTGGGGGGTAGTATACAGTGTGTATGTATTATAGTGCGTGTATGGGTAGTATACAGTGTGTGGGGGTAGTATACAGTGTGTATGTATTATAGTGCGTGTATGGGTAGTATACAGTGTGTGGGGGGTAGTATACAGTGTGTATGTATTATAGTGCGTGTATGGGTAGTATACAGTGTGTATGTATTATAGTGCGTGTATGGGTAGTATACAGTGTGTATGTATTAGTGCGTGTATGGGTAGTATACAGTGTGTATGTATTATAGTGCGTGTATGGGTAGTATACAGTGTGTGGGGGGTAGTATACAGTGTGTATGTATTATAGTGCGTGTATGGGTAGTATACAGTGTGTATGTATTATAGTGCGTGTATGGGTAGTATACAGTGTGTATGTATTATAGTGCGTGTATGGGTAGTATACAGTGTGTATGTATTATAGTGTGTGTATGGGTAGTATACAGTGTGTGGGGGTAGTATACAGTGTGTATGTATTATAGTGCGTGTATGGGTAGTATACAGTGTGTATGTATTATAGTGCGTGTATGGGTAGTATACAGTGTGTATGTATTATAGTGCGTGTATGGGTAGTATACAGTGTGTATGGGTAGTATACAGTGTGTATGTATTATAGTGCGTGTATGGGTAGTATACAGTGTGTATGTATTATAGTGCGTGTATGGGTAGTATACAGTGTGTATGTATTATAGTGCGTGTATGGGTAGTATACAGTGTGTATGTGTTATAGTGCGTGTATGGGTAGTATACAGTGTGTATGTATTATAGTGCGTGTATGGGTAGTATACAGTGTGTATGTATTATAGTGCGTGTATGGGTAGTATACAGTGTGTATGTATTATAGTGCGTGTATGGGTAGTATACAGTGTGTGGGGGCTAGTATACAGTGTGTATGTATTATAGTGCATGTATGGGTAGTATACAGTGTGTGGGGGCTAGTATACAGTGTGTATGTATTATAGTGCGTGTATGGGTAGTATACAGTGTGTGGGGGGCTAGTATACAGTGTGTATGTATTATAGTGCATGTATGGGTAGTATACAGTGTGTGGGGGGTAGTATACAGTGTGTATGTATTATAGTGCGTGTATGGGTAGTATACAGTGTGTGGGGGGGTAGTATACAGTGTGTATGTATTATAGTGCGTGTATGGGTAGTATACAGTGTGTGGGGGGTAGTATACAGTGTGTATGTATTATAGTGCGTGTATGGGTAGTATACAGTGTGTGGGGGGTAGTATACAGTGTGTATGTATTATAGTGCGTGTATGGGTAGTATACAGTGTGTGTGGGGTAGTATACAGTGTGTATGTATTATAGTGCGTGTATGGGTAGTATACAGTGTGTGGGGGGTAGTATACAGTGTGTATGTATTATAGTGCGTGTATGGGTAGTATACAGTGTGTGGGGGGTAGTATACAGTGTGTATGTATTATAGTGCGTGTATGGGTAGTATACAGTGTGTGTGGGGTAGTATACAGTGTGTATGTATTATAGTGCGTGAATGGGTAGTATACAGTGTGTGGGGGGTAGTATACAGTGTGTATGTATTATATGTATTATAGTGCGTGTATGGGTAGTATACAGTGTGTGGGGGGTAGTATACAGTGTGTATGTATTATAGTGCGTGTATGGGTAGTATACAGTGTGTGTGGGTAGTATACAGTGTGTATGTATTATAGTGCGTGTATGGGTAGTATACAGTGTGTGGGGGCTAGTATACAGTGTGTATGTATTATAGTGCATGTATGGGTAGTATACAGTGTGTGGGAGCTAGTATACAGTGTGTATGTATTATAGTGCGTGTATGGGTAGTATACAGTGTGTGGGGGGTAGTATACAGTGTGTATGTATTATAGTGCGTGTATGGGTAGTATACAGTGTGTGGGGGTAGTATACAGTGTGTATGTATTATAGTGCGTGTATGGGTAGTATACAGTGTGTGGGGGGTAGTATACAGTGTGTATGTATTATAGTGCGTGTATGGGTAGTATACAGTGTGTGGGGGGTAGTATACAGTGTGTATGTATTATAGTGCGTGTATGGGTAGTATACAGTGTGTGGGGGCTAGTATACAGTGTGTATGTATTATAGTGCGTGTATGGGTAGTATACAGTGTGTGGGGGCTAGTATACAGTGTGTATGTATTGTAGTGCGTGTATGGGTAGTATACAGTGTGTGGGGGCTAGTATACAGTGTGTATGTATTATAGTGCGTGTATGGGTAGTATACAGTGTGTGGGGGGTAGTATACAGTGTGTATGTATTATAGTGCGTGTATGGGTAGTATACAGTGTGTGGGGGGTAGTATACAGTGTGTATGTATTATAGTGCGTGTATGGGTAGTATATAGTGCGTGTATGGGTAGTATACAGTGTGTATGTATTATAGTGCGTGTATGGGTAGTATACAGTGTGTGGGGGGTAGTATACAGTGTGTATGTATTATAGTGCGTGTATGGGTAGTATACAGTGTGTGGGGGCTAGTATACAGTGTGTATGTATTATAGTGCATGTATGGGTAGTATACAGTGTGTGGGGGGTAGTATACAGTGTGTATGTATTATAGTGCGTGTATGGGTAGTATACAGTGTGTATGTATTATAGTGCGTGTATGGGTAGTATACAGTGTGTGGGGGGTAGTATACAGTGTGTATGTATTATAGTGCGTGTATGGGTAGTATACAGTGTGTATGGGTAGTATACAGTGTGTATGTATTATAGTGCGTGTATGGGTAGTATACAGTGTGTGGGGGGTAGTATACAGTGTGTATGTATTATAGTGCGTATATGGGTAGTATACAGTGTGTGTGGGTAGTATACAGTGTGTATGTATTATAGTGCGTGTATGGGTAGTATACAGTGTGTGGGGGTAGTATACAGTGTGTATGTATTATAGTGCGTGTATGGGTAGTATACAGTGTGTGGGGGGTAGTATACAGTGTGTATGTATTATAGTGCGTGTATGGGTAGTATACAGTGTGTGGGGGGTAGTATACAGTGTGTATGTATTATAGTGTGTGTATGGGT